>NC_142951.1:16996863-17099363 GCF_046866305.1 Octopus bimaculoides | reverse complement strand
TTTGTCTACCTTCCTACTTATTAGAACTTTGGTTTTAGCTAAGTTGACCCTAAGGCCCTTCGATTCTAGTCCCTGCTTCCACACCTGAAACTTCTCCTCTAGTTCTGATAGTGATTCAGCAATTAGTGCAAGGTTATCAGCATAGAGGAGCTCCCAGGGGCATCCTGTCTTGAATTCCTCTGTTATCGCCTGGAGGACTATGATAAAAAGCAGGGGGCTGAGGACAGAACCTTGGTGGACCCCTACCTCTACCCGGAATTCTTCACTGTACTCATTGCCAACTCTCACCTTACTGACAGCGTCTCTGTACATGGCTCGCACAGCTCTCATTAACCATTCTTCTATCCCTAGTTTCCTCATTGACCACCAGATAAGGGATTGGGGGACCCTGTCAAAGGCTTTCTCCATGTCAATGAAAGCCAGGTACAGAGGTTTATCTTTGGCTAGGTATTTCTTCTGCAGCTGCCTTACCAGAAATATAGCATCAGTGGTGCTTTTCCCTGGTACGAACCCAAACTGCATCTCATTTAAACTGACTCTCTCCCTAATCTGTTGGGCAATGACCCTCTCCGTGACCTTCATTACCTGGTCCAACAACTTGATATCTCTGTAATTGTTTGTGCCTAGAGCGTCACCTTTACCTTTGTAGCAGTTGACTATGGTGCTGCTACACCAGTCATTGGGTATGACTCCTTCGTGTATCACCTGATTAACTATACGGGTCATTAGGCTATAGTCGAAACTGCCAGATATTTTGAGCATCTCTGCAGTGATTCCTGATTGGCCAGGGGCTCTCCGTCTTCATCGCTTTATCTACCATGGTACTGTCAATTAGGATAGCTGGTCCCTTTGTTAAGTCGACATTTGGCAGACTCCCTTCCTCCCATTCATTCTCTTTATTAAGCAGCCTTTCATAGTGGCATCTCCAGACCTCTCTCTTTGCAGCCTCGTTTAGTGCGAGTGAGCCATCATCCAAATGGACACATTTCTCACATACGACATCACGATTCTCTCTCACACACTGTCTTGCAACACGAAATACTTCAAGTCTTTGGTCCTCACAGTGCAGAACATTGGCAAATTTTTTCTTATCTGCTTCCCCTCTGTCTAAGTAAACCTGTCTCCTAGTTTCCCTTCTGGCAGTCTGATACAATTCCCTGTTACCTCCGTTCTTCTAGTCCTTCCAAGCCTGTTTCTTTTGTCTAATAGTCCTGTCAACCACATTGTTCCACCACCACGTTATTTTGGGTCAAGAGGGGACTTTACACCAGCCACAGATCTGGTCGGTGGCTCTCAACAGGTTGTCCCGTAGAAACCTCCAGTTTTCTTCCACGTTGTGTAATGCTATATCCCCTTCTACTTCGTCAAATGCTTTGAGTAATATGTCTCTAAATCTCTGTCCATTTGCAGGATCTTTAAGCATCCAAACCCTTCTCCTCTA
Organism: Octopus bimaculoides; assembly: GCF_046866305.1. Taxonomy (NCBI): domain Eukaryota; kingdom Metazoa; phylum Mollusca; class Cephalopoda; order Octopoda; family Octopodidae; genus Octopus; species Octopus bimaculoides. The sequence goes on along the minus strand of NC_142951.1, from coordinate 17,097,922 downwards.
AGCTGGTCTACTTCTGGGCATCCATTTTGCCTTGATCCCAAAGTCGCTAACTACTAATCTGTGCTGAGGGGTACATTCTTTGCCAGAGAAGGTTTTGGCATTTATAAGCAGCCCTCTTTTTCTATTTCTGGCAAGGATGTAGTCGATTTGGCTAGTGTGTCTGCCGGAACGGTAGGTGACTAGGTGAGAGGCAGGTTTCCTGAAGGTGGTATTGCAAACCAGTTATATATACACACACACACGCTAACACATATCTCACAAAGCATTGTTCAGCATGAGGTTATATGAGAGGCTACCATGCAGTAGGACTAAATGTGGTTGCAGAATGAGCTTCATAACTACACAAATATATTATTTACACAAGAACATGTATATTTGTGTGTGCACATGAATGTGTGTTTGCATATATATATATATATATATATATATACCGGAGTAAGCACATGAAATGTGCAACAAGGTGGAAAAAAGAGTACTCAAATACCAGAGGTAGAGTAATATGCTTTATTTAAAAGTATATATATATATATATATATATATATATATATATATATATATATATATATATATATATGTGTATATATATAATTATGTGTATTTCTTCTATCTTAATGAATAAAAATTCTTCTGATAGAATAAATGGGTTAATAGAAACCAATGTAGCAAAGAACACAAAATAACTGTGGTTAGCTCCTGTTTTTAAGGCAGGAACTCCTTGAAATTTTGGGTATTTGAGTATATTTAAGAATTTAAGGATTGGTGAAAACGCATGTTATAATTGCATATTATATGCAATTATATGCAATTATAACATGCGTTTTCTCCAATCCTTAAATTCTTATATATATATATATATATATATATATATATATATATATATATATATATATATTGGGTTGGCAAGAAAGTAATTTCAGTTTTTTAGTGTGAAATAAAAGTCATCTTTTTTTCATGCAAAGAATGAACCTAAATCAATTATATATTTTCCATTTTGTTTGATGACCTTTTTCCATCTTTCTGGCAACTTCATGATTCCGTGCTCTCAGAAGTTCTGGTCCTAATCAACCAAAAGCTGAAGGAAATGCAATTTCAGGTCATGATCATTATTGAAAGTTTTATCATTCAAAGAATTTTCCAAACTTCGAAATGAATAGTAATCTGATGATGCAAGGTCAGGAGTATGTGGTGGATGTGACATCACTTCCCAACCAAGCTCCATTAATTTTTCATGAGTTAGCAAATATGTGTGTGGTCTAGCGTTGTCATGGAGGAACACAATTCCTTTACAATTTGCCGATTCTGGTTGTGTTTTTTTTTATTGCTTTCTCCAGTTTCATCAGTTGTTGACAGTAAACATCTGAATTGATTGTTTGGTTCCTTGGAAGCAGCTCAAAATACACAACACCTTTGTAATCCCATCAAATTGGCAGCATGACCTTTTTTAATGCAATTCAGCTTTTGATGTAGCTTGTGCTGGTTCCGTGATCGTTTTCAGTTGATGTTATTGTAGACAATTCACTTTTCATCTCCAGTGATGATTCATTTTCAAAAAAAATCAATTTCATTGCGTTCAAGATGCATATCGCAAAATATTGATTTGTTGTATTAAGTAAATTTCTTTCAATTTATGTGGAACCCAAATATCAAGCTTCTTAACGAGTCCAAGATATTTTAAGTAATTTTCATTTGTTGTGTGTGATACATTTAACCTCTCTGCAATCTCTCACACACTTATATGACAATCAGATTCGATTATGGCTTTGATTCGGTCATCAACTTCAGTAGATTGACCAGAACGTTGGTTATCTTTGACTGAAAAATCTCCAGAACAGAACTTCTTAAACCATTTCTGACATGTGCGTTCTGTTAAGCAATTAACACCATAAGCTTCACACAAATGTTTGTGAGCCTCAGCAGCTTTCTTTGCCTTTACAGAAATAAAAAAGCAAAATATGGTAAAAATGTTTGTTTTGGCACTCCATATCTAAATTGACACTGAACTAACAGCTGTAAAGAAAATTACGTGCAATTTGCTTCTAAAGCAAGCTAAAAGTAATGGCTATCAAATGTCAAAAGGAAAAAAATCATAACATTGACAAAAGTCATTCAAAGAAATCATAACTCTATCCATTTGTGAAAAACAAAATTAATTTCTTGCCAACCCAATATATATATATATATATATATATATATATATATATATATATATATATATATATATATATATATATATATATATATATATAAGGTGTTCGCTTTGGTAAGGTGAGGATTTTGTTTATATATATATATATATATTGGTACTATACTATGCTGACGAGCGGAAACTAGATTTCATTCTGGTAATCGTGAAATCGGTTGATACATAGTTGGGTTTCTTTTAAAAAAAAGGTTGATTTCTTTTGAGGGTTGCTTTTCGTCATATTCGGTACTAAAATGTGTTTATTTGGGAAGTCTGGTGTGTGGCATTATTCTATAGTAATGCCCTTATATAAATATAAACGAATAATTATATTCTTGGGAATAGAAATTTTTGTAAAAGATTTTTATCCTATTTTGAATTTATTAATCAAATATATATCCAGAATATATTCAATGCTGAATTTTATTCCGCTTTGGACACGTGTACCGAGAGCAACTCAGAAAGATTCACACTATTTTTGCAGAGATGTATAGAGATAAACATCATTCCCTTTGCTTTGTCAGATACATAAGGTGTTCGTTTTGGTAAGGTGAGGATTTTGTTTATTTATATATATTGGTACTATACTATGCTGACGAGCGGAAACTAGATTTCATTCTGGTAATCGTGAAATCGGTCGATACATAGTTGGGTTTTTTTTAAAAAAAAAAAGGTTGGTTTCTTTTGAGGGTTGCTTTTCCTCGCATTCAGTACTAAAATGTGTTTATTTGGGAAGTCTGGTGTGTGGCATTATTCTGTAGTAATGCCCTTATATAAATATATATATATATATATATTTGTTGGTATCTATTTTTCTATCTATTTATCTATATATATTTGTTGGTATCCCTTAGAGTAAAAGGCAGATTGTATGATGTCTTTCTCCAAACAGCCATGCTACTTGGCAGTGAAACAGGGGCTGTGACTGCAGAGGACATGTGAAGGCTTGGAAGAAATGAAGCTAGTATACTTCACTGGATGTGCAATGTCAGTGTGCATGTATGGCAGAGTGTAAGAGTCTTGAAAGAAAAATTGGGCATAAGAGGCATCAGATGTGGTGTGCAAGAGAGATGACTGCTGGTATAATCATGTGATGCATATGGATGAGGACAGCTGCATAAAGAAGTGCTGATCTCTAACTGTGGATGGAACTCATGGAAGAGGTAGACCCAAGAAGACATGAGATAAGGTGGTGAAGCCTGATTCTTGAATGTTGGGTCTCATGGAGGTGATGACAATTGATTGAGACTTTTGGCCATTTGTTGTGCTTGAGAAGACTCATCAAGCCGAGTGAAATTGCAGTCATGGCCAGTACTGGTGACACATAAAAGGCACCTACTACATTATTGGTGTGATTAGCATTAGGAAGGGCATCCAGCCATAGAAACCAAGCCAAATTAGATTGGAACCTGGTACAGCTCTCCAGCTTACCAGTTCCAGTCAAACTGTCTAACCCATGCCAGCATGGAAAGCGGATGCTAAATGATGATGATGATATATATGTGTGTTTGTGTGGTTGCAAACCTCCTTTGATCTTTTTTTATTATCAATGGGTCAAAGATAGTTCGCAGATGGTAACATTGATTTCAAGGCCTTCCCAGATAAGTGACTGGTCATTCAAAGAGATTTATAGATTGCAAATTTATTCTGTCTAGTTAACTATCAGCATAGTGATCATTGACAAACTCCAGAGGTGACATTTTCATTTCCTCTTAGCCCTCATGTCACACAGTTGTTAATGTTTATTTGAGTTGAGTCACACCCTTTCAATTGCTATAGATCCGTAATGCATCTTACGGCTGTGCCCATCACCTGTATGGTGAGGAATCCTACATTGGGGAGTGGTAACAACTAGGGTAGGTTAGCTGACTGCTTATTTTGATCATTCATCTTTTGGTTTTCTGTAGCTTTGCTTTCTTTTACAAACCCAGTGAACATGCATATATTTTCAATTTCAAAGAAATTTGAACAATAGATATAAGACCCACGTTAAAAAGATTCCCAACAATTCAACTTCTCTGGTTGACTTTAAGACCTCCCCACCCAATAGGGGCCTTAACTCCCACGTTTTAGAGCTCCATGGTTTTAGGAGCAAAAACTTTTGAATAGGTTTCATAAGGTTAGGATTTTGGAATCTGGGCATAAAGATGAGTAGTATGGGATAAATATATCATGATTAGAATTTTTGTTAGGGTGTGTAACGAGGGAAAGAACCCTCGTTAAAATTCTTAATCTGCAGTTTTTATGGAATTCGAATCATAGCTATTCCAGTTCATTAGAGAAAATATAAAAGAAAAGTCTAATTCTTCAATTCCATGTGACATGGGCAAAGCCGGGTATCTCTGCTAGTATATATATATATATATATATATATATATATATATATATATATATATATATGATATATATTTATATATATGATATATATATATATATATATATATATATGATATATATATATATATATGATATATGTATGCATACATACATACATACACACACACATATATGTATGTACACATGACAGGCACCCATGCCAGTGGAATGTAAAAAGCACCATTCAAGCATGGCTGATGCCAGTGCCACCTGACTGGCTCCTGTGCCGGTGGCATGTAAAAAGCACCCACTACACTCTCAGAGTGGTTGGCATTAGGAAGGGCATCCAGCTGTAGAAATTTTGCAAAATCAGATTGGTGCAGCCTCCCACCTCGTCAGTTCTCAGTTAAACCATCCAACCCATGCCAGCATGGAAAGCGGATATTAAACAATGATGGTGATGATGTATGTATGTATATATATATATATACACACACACACACACACACACACACACACACACACACACAATAAAGTAGGAAATTTGAAATTTTGGGGTATTATTTATTCACCACATGTTTCATATGCTAATAGGAATTATAAAAGATTTACATGCTAGATGGACATGTAAGGCATTCCTTAGAATTTCTTCATCCTCTGTCTGAAGAATTTTTTTTTTCTATGAGCAAAGTGGCCAAGCTCCTTTTGAGTGTTAGGCCTCATGGAGGCAATGACCAAGACCTTTGGCATTATGTCGTGCTTGAGAAGAAAACCCTTCAAGCCAATCAAAATTGCAGTCATGGAAGATGCTGGTGTCATGCAAACGGCACCTGTGCCGGTGGCACGTAAAAGCACCCATTACACCCTTGGAGTAGTTGGTGTTAGGAGGGGCATCCAGCCATAGAAAACCATGCCATATCAGACTGGATCCTGGTGCAGCCTTCCAGTGTGCCAGCCCAGTCAAACCGTCCAACCCATGCCAGCATGGACAACGGATGTTAAATTATGATGATGATGAAATGCCTTACATGTCCATCTAACATGTAAAACTTTTGTAATTCCTACTAGCATATGAAACACATGGTGAATAAATAATACCCCAAAATTTCCTATTTTGTTATACAATAGCTCTGCAAATAATATTTCCATAATTCTCAATTTTAATATGTATTTTGAACATACAGCAGCAACTGGGACTATATATTGGAGCATAAGAATGGAATAAGCAGATGTACTTCAAGATGAAACAGTTGGAACTTACCCCAACTATCTATACATACACATACTGTGGACAGTATCTGTTCACATGATGACTCTCAGGAAAAAATAAAACTGTTTTGTTGATGTAATTTGATGAACCCACATTTGACCTCAATGACAACTTCAGGTAATCTTGGAACTGGCCACAGGCCTTTGTCACTATCTCCCATTTTAGGCCCCGGAAAGCTCTGGTAATCCTGGCTCTCAGCTCGTCCTTCATGTTGCAGCTGGATTTGTTGGTCTCTTATTCCACTGCACCTCACACAAAGAAGTCAAGGAGGTTGCAATCAGATGAGTTGGAAGGTGTAATCAGGTGATGGGTGATCTAAGAAATTCTCCAACAGCCAGGCCTGGATTTTCTGGCTGGTATGACAGGATGCAGTCTTGCTGTCACATATACAGCCTTTCTGCAGCCACCTGATTGATCTAAGGATTCACCACCTCACCCAGAACACTGATGTAGCTGTCAGTATTCAACCTGAGGCTCCCAAGGAAGAAGTGGAATGGCATGACATCACCTTCACTGGTGATGACACCGAAGACCATGTTTGTCACTGGAAATTTCATCTCCATAACTCTGGGCATGTCCTTTGGTGAGACAGTGAGTCACTTGTTCTGGGAGTTGATCTTTTGGTCTTGGCAGATATTCTTCTCATTGGAGAAGAACCACACCATGTCTGGCTCCAGTGTTTCAACTTATTGATCAGCTTCTTGGTGTGCCTGAGTCACTTTTTCTGCATCACCTTGGACAGAAATTGTTCCTTCCTCATCTTGCAATGAAAAGTAGTGAATGTCCTCATGTACCACCAGCTTGATGTGCTTTACACCCACACCTTTCTCTCATGCAGTGACATGCATCAACTTGGTGGGGACATTCATGATGACCTGGATTTTAGCAGTCTGATGGTGTCAGAGCATCGGTCATGGCTTTTCCTCTCTGTTGTCACCTTGTAGTCAAATCCTTCTTTCTGACCTTTTCTACCATCCTTCTGCTGATGTTGAGTAAGTCTGAAATCTCCTTGTTTGTCCTTCCAAGGAGAATCATATACCTCTTCCACAAATTGATGTGGGGCTCAAAATTTCCCATAGCCAATTATTCTGCAAAAAACTAAAGCCAAAATGGTTATCGTTTGTAAGAAAAAAAAAACTGGCAATGAAAGTAAAAAGAATATACATAAAATTGTTTGTGAATGAATACCATCTGCACCCTGTGTGTACACACACACACACACACACACACACACACACACACGTGTGTCTATGTAGTTTATATGTGCATTATATATAGGTTTATGTATTGTATATATCACTATCATCATTTAATGCTGACATGAGTTGGATTGTTTGACAGGATCTGATGGGTTCAAGGACTGCATTGTGCTCCAGTGTCTGTTTATTGTAGTTTCTAAGGCTATATATATATATATATATATATATATATATATATATGAGATGGTGTCAAAAAAGTTCCCAGACTAGTTCTATAGCATGCCAACAGATGACAGTGCATAGTTGTGTGAAAAATGAGAGCTAGTCAGTGTGCTGAATGATATTGCTGTATTTACTTTGCAAGTTGTGAAATTTGTGTTTTTGTGATCACATGTATGCTGTAGTCTGCAATTTTGTCATGGACAGGAATAAAGAGCCAACATGAAATTTTGTTTTAAACTTGGGTAGTCTGCTACAGAGACACGAGCATGCTTTGGTAAGCTTACAGTGATGAGGCAGTGAGTCATACACAATATTTCGAGTGGCTCAGGCACTTCAAAAATGGAAGAACATTCCTGGAAAACAAAGAGAGGTCTGGAAGAGCTGCCACCAACATCATCCCTGAAAATGTATTGTGCATTGAGAATTTGTCCTCCAAGGCCAGACTGTCAATCAAGAATTCTGCTGCAACATTTTGAAACATTTCAGGAAGGACATTCTGTGAAAGCAACCAGATCTGTGGAGCATGAAGAATTGGATTCTTCATGATGAAAATTTACTGTGTCACTGAGCTCTCCTTACTCATGAGTTTCTCACCAAAAACAATATGGTATCCCTCTGCACCTGCCCTGTTCACCAGATTTAGCACCTGTGTACTTCCATCTCTTCCCCAAGATGAAAATGCAGCTCAAAGGTCGCCGTTTAAAAACCCTTGTCAAGATCCAGAGCAAATTGTAGAAGTTCCTCAACTCGCTTACAGAAAATGACTTCCAGGCTAGATTCCAAAAGTGGCAGGAATGCTGGGACGGGGTAATTTGTTGCGCAAGGTGACTATTTTAAAGATGATGTTAAAACTTAGGTAAATGAGTTATTTTTTATAAAACATAACTTGTCCCAGGACTTTTTGATACTACCTTGTGTAACACAAAAGAATAGAGATTTTAAAATCCAGATAAATACTTTATGACCACTCTGTTGTAATCCCAAATTAGCTAACCATATTGAACAGTATGAAACAAGGAATCATGTATGACAAGCAATTATAATTGTGCTCTCATTCAGTTGGTAAATCTTGGGTTTGCTTTGAAGAATTTCCTGTAAAATTCCAGAATATAGTAGATAGACATAATAAAGGATGGAGATTTATACATCTTTATTCATCTTCAATTAAAAGTTTGCAACATTTAAGCTGTTAACATCTTAAGGTCTTTAGATGTGATGGCTCTGTGCAACTAATTGATTCATATTAAATTCTAGTGCAATACTGATTCAAAGATAAACTAGTACATAACTTTTTGAAGATGTTCCTGTTATGGGGGTGGAAATGAATAATATTAATAATTAAATTAAATTAAACACTAGAAAAACCTAAAGAAAGCAAGATTATTAGAGAAAAAATACTCATAAGACTACTTCATTAGTAGAATAGAGAAACAAGTACTATCTAATTAAAACCATTTATTCTACTATACTAAATAATACAAAAGCATTAGTTTATCCATTATCACAGCTAAAATTTACTGCAAAATGTTGACTTTGAGAACATAATTTCATACTGAACCATTACTAAGAATAAACTAAAATGATTTTTTTTTTAAAGATGGACATATCACAAATTTTTAGTAATATGAAGGCCTATTGAATTGAATGAATATAAGATTATTTATAGACTTTAGCAAAGTTTTCACTTCATTCCACCAATTGTAATTAATGTAGATTCTCAGTGTGTATAGTATCCCAGACACTATTGTAGTTGAAAATCCACCACTACAAACCAGACACAGAAGATAGTAATGGAAAACAAAAATTACATCCCTTTTCCCTAGACCACACCTCCAATACGTTACTTCTATCAGATACACCAAAACAATAGAGAAATTTAAACACTAAAAATCATCAGAGCCAGACAAAATTGCAAATTTACTTCTAAAATACTTTGGGCACATACATGATACAAATAATCTACAATTACTTGTACTATTCAAACACAAGATCCAGTCCTGTGTGGTAGCTTGTGAGCCTTAATGACCCTGTGAGATATGCCAACAGAGTGCGTGCTTTAGATAGGGCTGCTATACAAGAACAGTCAAAAGATAGAGGCCAGACAAATATGACTACCTCTTTCCAGATGTAAAAATGTGTTCGCATAGGGCCAAATTTACGGAAGCATTGATGACAATTCAAAACCAACAAGACGTGAGAAAGGAAGGCCTTCCATCATGGAAACATATGGAAAAGCAGGTATCCAACAAGAGAGAGGCAGAAAACACAGCTTCAATTAGAGAAAAGTTGTAAGAAATGAAGAGTTTAAGTAAGTACATATACCAATGCAGTCAAATTTTCTAGTATCTGGAGACTGAATAAAATTATAATAATAGTAAATCCTAACAAAATCCTCAAATAAAGTAACTTCTTAACAGGCCCATACACATCCTCAAAAATTCTAGAAAAGTTAATCTTTGACAACACTAATCCACACATCTCCACCTCTACAAATCACAGCATTGATTCAGACCACTACAGTCTACCACCATAAAACTCATGAACCTAACAGAAAATATATGATGGATTCAACTACAAAAAGCTTCCTATATGTAATAATTCTCATTACCATTGACAGCAACCTTTCAGCTCCATTCTCTTTTCTCCACTCATATAAAAAATACTGAACATTGCCTTAAGAAACAACTGAAAATACTGACTAAAAAATTACATGATATGCAAATATTATACTCATCTTCTACCATTCTCCAGACTCTTTTGTACAACACATATAAATCAACCATCACATTTAACCACATAAATATACTACTACCACACAGACAAGACTAACATTCTAGGGTTTACAAACAACATTCATGGCACACATCTCTCTTGTTATCCTTTCCTGCAGCATTCTAACCACATGTCCAGAGTATTTGGAATACATGTGTTTTATTGTTGCTACAGAGATCAAGGAAGAAGGGTAATGCCTATTGGATTTATAATATTCTAGTCCTTGATTAGAATATCAGAAAGGCTAGGTGAACTGAGAGTTATTGAATTAATATTGTTTAATGTGAATTATAGAGTTAATATTTAGAAGCAATGATATTGAGGTCAACTTTGCCTTTCATCCTTTGGGATTGATAAAATAAGGATCAGTTGAATACTGGGGTCAATGTAATCAACTTACCTCCTCTGAAATTGCTGGCCTTGTGCCAATAGTTGGGCAAGGAGAGATTTCTAATATGGTGCATCCATGTCAGGAGAAACTTAGATTGGCAAGGAAGTTACCTGGTTCAGCACTATTGTAAGCATTTGGTTCCGGTCTCCGATCTGAAACTGACTTTCTCCTACAAGTCTACCACCACTGAAAAAAGTCATGGGTATTGGCTACTCTTTCTCTTCTGACAAAGTGATGAAAAACTTTAAGATAAAGATGATACAGTTCTGCAAGTGGAGAACTAGACTAGATGTGTTTTGGGCATGGCTAGCCTGTATTTTATTCAGATATTGCATATCTAGGGTTATATTATCTAATGTATCATGTCATTTATTCAGACACTGAGTATCTAGGACTACAGTATCTAGTGTGTTCTGCCTTATGCATAGTGTAACCATTATGTAATGTAGAGATTTAGCTGTTGTTTCTAGCAAATGAAATGACTATGTAAAGTCACTCACCTTCATTGCCTCAGTTATGTAAGAAGTTTTATGTATAAAATCGTTAGTGTGTTGAAAAAATGCCTTACAGTATTTGTAGTGGTTTTTTTAAGGTTCTGAGTAAACTTTGCTTTTATCCTTCTGGGGACAATAGAATAAGGTACAATTCAAGGATAGTAGATTAATGGAACTGTTAGAACATCAGACAAAATACTGTGCTATTTTGTTTGATGTTATAACAATTTGTTGTATAAATTCTGGCTTTGTACGCTGAGACAAACATATCTGTATTTAGCTTATATGATAGTTGGTGTCTTGTAAAATATACCCAAAAGAAAACAATGGTAAACTACCTTTCTATCCTCATGAAAATTTCATGACTGATTTGACTGCATGGAAAGAAAAGGCAGATATTTTATTATGCAATGTCTTTCATTTCTCTGTTAAAAATATTAATGTCAAAAGAAAAGTAAAATATGTACAAAAACTGAATCATATGCTGTTACAACCTTTCATATGGTAATACTTCCTCACCAGAGCACAGGCCTCCTAGAATTCCTTTTCTTGCTCTCATTTTTATCCGTAGATGTCAATTTACAAATTTTGAAAGTTATGGTGATTGCTTGTTCTATTTTGATATAATGCTAATAAAATATAATACTGATGTTACAATCCTGCAGTAAGAGTATATATAAGGTGCATTCCAGAAGTTTTTAGACTTTCTCAGGAGAGACATTTATTGATAGAAAGAAGTACCAAATTCCAATCTCCTTCAAATTAGGATCCGCTGACTTCAGTGTACTTGTAGTGTTCCAGCCACTTTGTGTAGGTACCATGGAAGTCTTCCAAAGTGAAGATGTCCAGGACTCTTGTCACAGCCTCCTTCATCTTCTCTGTCAGTTTGGGGAACAACCGAAGGTCACAGCAAACAAGATCTGGACTGTAGGGAGGGGGAGGAACAGGTTTCATGCTCATCTCTGTCAAGTAGTTGGTTACCAGGATGGAATTGTGGACTGGTGTGTTGTCCTGGAGCAAGTGCTCTGGATTTTACAACAATACATCTTTCTGAACTCCTCAAAACCTCAATAAAGTTCTTTGTTGACTATCTGACCAGAGGGAACCCAGTAGATGTAGAAGATGCCCTTGTTGTTGAGAAAAGATCATCATAAGCTTCCCAGTGGATTTGCTTTGCATGACCTCTTGTGCCAGTGGAAAACAGATGCTTGGCTCATACAAGTTAATCCATAAACAGTTTGGAGCATTTAACAAATTTTTGTCATGTTTTTGTCCAGTGTAATGCAAAACTTTATTGAACAGAACACTTCTAAATTGTCTTCACATCTTGAGTGCATTCTGCAAACTAGTCAGCTGTGACAAGCAGTGTTTAGGAGAATGTGTTCAAAGTGCTGTTACAGTGGTTTCAATGTGAAATAAGAAAAGATGAAAGATCAGCTTATTAGATGAATAGTAATGATACACTAAAATTACAATAAATTAGGACAGTTATAACTGCCTCCACTAAAAATGTCTCAAAACCTCTGAAATGCACCTCGTACATGCACACACACACACACAGTTATGTTGACAAATAATGTCATTTTATACTGCAGGGAAAATATGATATATTTAAAAACCAATATTTAAATATTACTTCTGAAATATTTCATTAAAGCATAAATTCACAAGAACCAACATTTATGATTGTCAACAAATATAGAGTTAAGTTTCATTATTCCACCTTCTAAGTTTTCAAGTGTGTGTGTACATATGCACATGTATTACATACATACATACAAACATATTCACACACACATACATTCACAGACACACACACATATCCTCCTCCTCATCAACATCATTATCATCGTTCATCATCATCATTATTGTCATCATCATTATCATTTAATGTCTGGCTTCCATGCTGGCATTGGCTGTGCAGTTTGACTGGATCCATTGAGGTCATGAGTCCAACACCCTAGCCACTAAGCTGTGTATCTCCATGGTTTAGGAAAGAGGAGGGTGGTAAGTGGCAGTACAGAATGGTAGAGATTTTATTTTAAACTTGTAGATAGATCAGGAAACAGGAAGATGATGTGTGTGGTGGGAGAGAGGGAAGAAGGGAGGAAAAGAGAGAGAGAGAGAGAGAGAGAGAGAGAGAAAGATGTACAGTGACAGAGATTTATGTCAGAGGTACATAGGGGTGGTTATAGCGAGGCCAAATGTGAGGGAAGATAGGCTATCAACAGCATATATATGTGCATATATGTAAATATGTATGCATATACACAAACATATACACGCATAAACATGTGGGTATGCATGTATGATCAAGAAGTTCACTTTGCAACCACATGGTCATGGATTCATTCTCACATTCTCTCTCTGTTGCACCTTGAACAAGTGCCCTGTTCTGACTAATGCCTTGTTAGCCTCTCTCTCTCTGTGTATGTGTGTGCGCACGCATGTATGTGTGTTTGTGTATGCATGTGTGTGTATGTGCATGTGTGTGTATGCACATGTCTTTGTTTGCCTCCTCTCACTCCACTTAACAACAGACGTTGGTTTGTTTACATCCCTGTAACTTAGTGCTTCAGTATAAAAAAAACTGATAGAATAAGTACCAGGCTCAAAACAAAAAAGCACTGGGGTTGATTTCTTTGACTAAACCCTTCAAGGTGGTGCCTGAGCATGGCTGCAGTCCAATGACTGAAACAAGCAAAAGGCAAAAGATATATATATATATATATATATATATATATATATATATATTTATACACACCTATTTATTGAGAATTCATATTTGGCCTATTGTAATTTTGGTACCCTTAAGTTCACCCTGTCTTTCTAGGGTAGGGGTTTGGTAGAATTGTTAGGGCATCAACAAAGATACCTTGCAGTATATGTTTGTATTTAGCTATGGCTCTTTACTTTTTGAGTTCAAATCCCACTGAGACCAATTTTGTTTGCTAATAGATACAAGTGAAATTTTTTACCTTCCTCACGTTTTAATTTATGAGAAGACAAAATAGAGCTTGTGTCCATATGTAGTGGGGCTAGATTTGAAACTGCATCAGCTTAGTAACAAGAAATATGCAAGAGTATATTAGGTGATTTGCCCTGTATTCTGACTGATCTTTGTATGATCATACAAATTTGAATGGAATTTTCCATGAGTTTCTCACCAATACATAGTCATAAATTGAGATGCGTACCACATCTTGAGAGGACAGATGAAAATAAGATTCTTGGTCGAATACTCAATTTCAGCTTGAAAAGAATTACTTCATCTACAATGAGCACAATATTCTCACTAAGCACGAAGACAGGAGATTCTTAATTCTTACCCTTTTCAATCCTCTCAGCTTCCTCCCCCACCCTAAGTCATGTCATACAGAGTTTAATCCAAAGAGAACCAAAATCTTCAACATTGAACTGGTAGCCACATTAAACAGTCTCAATCACGTGCAAGCATGTAAAACACAAGCAACAACACAATATTTGTATTACAATGATAATGCATTTCCTGGAAACAAATTACTTTTAATATTTGATAACTACATGGAACGGCGTTTGCTACGTTTGATCTCGTATCAGTTATAAAATGACACTCTTTATTAACAGTCCTCAGTCAAATCGTTCAACCCATGCTAGCATGGAAAGCGGACGTTAAACGATGATGATGATGATGATCACTATTTGAGTTATTGTTTGTTTGATCTGTATACATCATTTAGAAACATCTACATCACTATTTCTTGTTTGAGATACAAATCTAGTTTGTTGATTCATAATTACAACCTGAAGTTTCATCCTATATTTTTAATGTTGATTGGATTTGCCAGTGAAGGACTGCCTTAGTAAACAAAATAATTAAATTCACAAAATCTGTATATTTATTTATGAATGGAATTAATGAACGAGTTAACTCCCTTGAGCATGAATGAGTCGTCTCCCCTAGAAAATAGCTAGCTATTTGCATCGTTTCGTGTATGTAGATGAAGTTATATGTACGACTATCTACACCCGCTCATACGTATATTACATACATGTTCATCTATACTTATCTCTCTCTGATATATATATATATATATATATATATATATATATATATATATATATATATATATATATATATATATATATACGTGCTTACAAACATACATACATTGACGGTAATATCACAATACTTTCCTTCACAACCTGGCTACCAAGTCGGTAGCCAGTCAAAATTTACTCTTAATTAAAAAGAGAAAAAGAAGACATACACACATATGCATGTATATAATAGTTATAAATAATTACAGTTAATTATTATATATATATAATAATAATTATAAAATGCCTTGCCATCTATCCAACTTCAGATATAGTTATTTGTAACTTAATGCAATAAAGTGTGTCCTGATGAACCATAATGGGTAGCATATAAGGGGAAAGAAAGAGAGAGAGGGGGGGGAGAAAGAGAGGGAGAGAGAGAGAGGGAGAGAGAGAGGGAGAGAGAGAGAGGGAGAGAGAGAGAGGGAGAGAGAGAGAGGGAGAGATAGGTGTACTTGCCAGACAAACGAGTTTATCTGAAGCTGCACTTTGAAAGCAAATCAATTGCAGAGTGGGAGGCACATAAACCATTTATTCATTCATTTATTTATTTATTTTTGTATAGGTTAATCAGAATGACTAAACTATATGTATGCGTGTGTGTAAAGAGAGAAAAACAATTTATAACCCTGGAACCTATATATACCAACCAACAAGCTCAACACAAATTAGATGCAGTGGAATCGCTTCAATGACTAAGTCACATTGGTGCAATAAAAATTTTGACATCAAATAATTAATGTTTAAGTTAACAATCTTTGTGTATTACTGCATGACTAATACATGTCTTCTATACAGCAATTATTTATAGATATAGTTGTCTAAAAATCCATTATGCAGTAGAACAGCTTTAAGACTTGTCTCCATTCATCAGGTTTGTAGCATATGCCTAACTTCCCTATCAGTCCTGACGGATCTGTACATTAAACCAAATCCTTTTCTTGAGCAAAATAAGTAACAAATTCTTTCTTATGGTTATACTACCATTAGAATGGTATGCAAGGAGCTAAAAGATTCTTGGATTTAAATCTGGAAAGTAAAAGCTCTGCTGACTCCTTTGTGAGCCCTCAGTCTCCCACAAGATTATTTTATTCACACTGGTTGAATAGTTGAGGTTTTTCACCTTCACTACTATTGAAGCATTCATCATCATTGTTATTTCTGTCTTCTGACTTAGAACTCAAGTGTATGTCTTCAAGGTTTCCTGATGGTGATGGGATTGGAATGTCTTGTCTACAGGCAACAGGTCACAATGCAAATGGGAGATCTGGAAAAACAATGTTTTCCTCATTCTTCAAATTGTGTCCCTGCATCTTACATGAACAACTGTACGAGTCACTGTGATTTTTATGTTCTCTTCATATCATTGGAACCACAGAATGAAAAGACTCCTTTGTACATTTTGTCCATTACCTTAGTTCTTTAACACAAATTGAGCAGACCTTACAAGGAGCCCACTTCTTATCTTGGTCTCCTAATTTCACACCAAAATAGGCAAAGTAAGATTTTTTGACAAATTTCTATGGTATTTTTTAGTCTTAAACTTGCCACAAATGAAACAAAAGTTATCCAGGCTTGCAATGCATATTGAAGACACCCTTGCTTCAAATATTATGGAGGTCGGCAAAGAAAGGGGAAGGGGACATTCTTTTAACAGCATCTATTTGATTTATCATTATAATGTATCATTATATCATTAAAAACACATTGAAAACACATTGAAAAGTAAGATATGATACAATAAAACAGTGTATGTAGCATATATATGCTGAAAAAGGCATGAGGAAATAGATGAAATTTAAAAAAACATATGTTTTAACCTAAGCAACATGACCTTCTAAAGTTTGTCTTTCTATCTTTATTGCTTGTAGGGCAACTCTCTATCACCACTCCTCTTTCAGGGTGACTCTCTATCACCACTTCTCTTTTTTAAAGCCTTAATATCACTATTGAAATTGAATTGCTTGATGAAGTACAATGTAGCAATAAAATTTTTGATACAACTATAAATCATCACTTTTACATGGATGATTTAAAGCTCTTTACATAAAACAACAGCAACTAACAATTGTAGGATAGTTCAGTGATAACATCAGGATGGAATTTGGCCTAGATAATTGTGCAAAAGCTACCTTTATTAGAAGGAAAATGATAGAAACACCCAACGTTAAACTTAACCAACTGAATGTCATAAAGGATTACAAATACTTAGGGGTATTTGAAGGTGATGGAATCAAACATTCAATGATGAGGGAAAAGATCAGAAAAGAATGTTGAGGCCATGGATTTTTACAACTTGAATGAAAATTGCCACTATTGGCCTAAACACTTACCTGAAAAACTCTGATGACTGGATGCTAAAACTTGTCTTAAAGCATGAAAACAAAAAAAACCTCATACTCAATAACAAAACAGGCAAGAAAATATGTAAGTGTATTCCAAATACAGCAAATCCCAGAATTAGATGTACTGAAAACAAGCACAGAAAAAGCTAAGCATATGAAAACCCTTGCTAAAACTGCTGCTTTAGATATTCTTAGTGATAAATGGCAAGAAAATCTTCTCAATGGCAAATACCCAAAGAGAGCTAATAATGCTAATTTTGACAAAACCCTTACCCATCAATGGTTAGTGTTTTCTGGCTAAAAAAAAGTGACAGAAGGGTTTATCATAGCAGCCTAGGATCAATGCCTACCAACATTAAGCTACCAGGTTAACATCTCAAAGAATGGCAGTAGCCCAACATATCGTGTATGTAAACAACAGACTGAAACCATCAATCATGTTTCCATGTGCAGCCTTTTTGCATCTACAGTGTATCTTCAGAAGCATGATAGAGCAGCACAGTATATTCACTGGGTAATTTGCAAAGACCTGGACCTGCCCCATGATAAAAACTAGTGGGAACACAATCTACCTCCAGTGCTTGAAAATGCACATCTCACTCCTTTGGAACTTTACTGTACAAACTGACAGAAAGATAGATATAAATATGTTGTATTCCTCTCGGGAGACTCGCAGAGAAAAGACAACGAGTTGTACAATTTAATTATTACATTTATTATTCAATTACATACAAAGAACGCACTCACCCAAAGTTCGATGCTAATAAACAAAAGTCATGTCCGCCATATATATCAATGACATTTTACTACCACAATCATTCAAAACAACAACAATGAAACAATGAACTCAGACGAACCACGTTGACACACGAGACGTCAGACGAACAACACATCCAACAGTCCATATAACACCTCCCCATTGAAATTGATGCTACACAAGAAGTATCAACAGCAAAGTCTCTCTTGGGTTTTACGGGTTCTCTTGGACCGTCTTGGGTTGTCTGGTCCATACTCTGGAACGGGTAACATGGTCTTGGGTCTGGTTAGTCTTTGAGTTAGTGGCACAGTTTCCGAGATCTCCATCGGGTGATCTGTTGCAAATTCAAATTCAGTGTTTTCTGCTCACCAGGTTCATTGTCTTCCTCGGTTGTGTACCGCGGTCGCAACTGTTCCCAATGTCGTCTCCACATTGGGCCATGAAGTATGACCCTGACGTTAAAGCAGCGAGTACCCAATGACTTCTTAATGATTGCTGGTACCCATCGGGGATCTTTGTCTCGGCGAGGTCCATAGTATAGTGCATACACAGGATCTCCGGCCTTGTAATGCCTGATAACTTTAGCGACATCAGCCGAGCTTGGAGTCACCTGAGACTTATCTGCTTCCTTAGACTGTTTGCCTTGAGCAATGTGTGCTGGCGATGGCAGCAGAGAATCAATCCTTGTTCGTATCTGCCAGTGATTCAAAAGTTCACTTGGAGAGAATCCACAGGATGTCGGTGTTCTCCGGTACTGCATCAAGAACTCTTGAAGTGCTCGTGTTGGCGGAAGAGAAGACTTCCTCAGAGCTTGTTTGAAGGTTTGCACCAAACGTTCCGCTGCTCCGTTGGTAGCTGGGTGGTAAGGTGCCCCTGTCAGGTGTGTGATCCCACGTTCTTTGCACCAGCTCTGGAACTCCCCAGACGTAAAAGTTGGTGCGTTATCGGTGACCAATGTGTGAGGAAATCCGAAGTGTGCAAAATCTTCCTCATGCAGATTTAAAGTGGCTTTGGAGGACGTGGAGGAAGTAGGATGAATGCATGGGTACTTGGAATAAGCATCTGTGATCACCAGCCAATTTCTACCCATAAAATTTATTGCGTGGTCCAGGTGTAAGCGGCTCCACGGCTTTTCTGGTAACATCCATGGGTGAACTGGAGGCTTAGATGGCTGCCTTTGATGTTCGTTACACGAATCACATCGTCGACTGGCTATCTCTATAGCAGCATCGATACCAGGCCAATAAACAGCAGTTCTTGCTAGTTGTTTCATGCGTTCCATGCCAAAGTGTCCAAGATGCAGACGATTGAGGATCTTTGGCTGCAAGCTATGTGGAATCACAACTCTAGATCCATGTATAAGGCATCCATGGCAGATACTAAGTGAGTTTGATAACTTACGGAACTTGTTGACTTCGTCATTGACCTCCATGTTCTTTGGTGGCCAGCCTTCACGGACGTAGCGCATCACTGTTGATATCACTGGATCTTTCCCTGACTCTTGACGGAGGAGATTAGCATCCACAGGTTGGACTTGAATACTAAGAGCTTTGATGGCACACACCATGTCCATGTCTTCACCATTTTCCTTTCTGTCAAAGTCGTTATCATCACCGAATGGCAAGCGACTGAGGGCATCAGCATTGCCATGATCTGCTGATTTCCGATATTCAATGGTGTAGTCAAACTGGTTCAGCCACAGGGCCCATCGTGCTAGTCTGTTAGCAGCGAGAAGTGGCGTCCCTTTCCTCGGACTGAACAGTGATGTCAGTGGCTTGTGGTCAGTCACGAGTACGAATTTACGACCGTACAAATACTGGTAAAACTTCTGCAAGCCAAATATGATAGCTAGGGCTTCCTTTTGAATTTGGCTGTAGTTACGCTGTGCAGAAGTGAGAGTCTTGGACATATTGGATATTGGGCGCTCGCTTCCATCAGGATAGCGGTGAAACAGGACTGCTCCAATACCAACGTTTGATGCGTCGCAAGCCAATCCCAAAGTTTTGTTTGGATCGAAGTGTATCAGAACTTGACTCGATGAAAGTACATTTTTCAAGTGATCAAAAACTGACTGTTCCTCATCTCCCCACTTCCAAATAGTTGACTTTTTTGTAAGGCAATAGAGTGGCTCAGCCATACTGGCTAGGTTTGGGATAAACTTTCCATAAAACTGAACTGAACCTAGGAAAGATTTCAAGCTTGATTCGTTCGTTGGAGGCGGCATCTTTAAGACTGCTTCGACCTTGGATCCCTTCGTGATCCCTTCAGCCGACAAAATGTGTCCAAGGTATTCTACACTGGGTAGTGCAAACTGGCACTTTTCACGGCGACATCTGAGTCCATTGTCGCTTAGACGTGTGAGCAGACACTTTAGGTTGTTTAGGTGACTGTTTGCATCTTTCCCATTGACGAGCATGTCGTCCTGGAAGACGGCCACTCCAGGTAGATCATGGGTCAGGTTTTCCATGATCTCCTGAAAGTAACCAGGTGCTGACTTGATTCCGAAAGAGAGTCGTTGTTGCAGGAGTACTCCACGGTGTGTGCTCAGTGCGAGTCTGCTTGAAGCGTGTGCTTTACGAATCGGTACCACTGGCGTTCCGTATTCGTTGAACTGGACTGGCTTCCAGATTCCCTTGGCGATGCCTTCTTCGTAACCTTTGGCCAGGTCATCACGAAGAGCAAACGGGACCGGACGTGCCTTGTGAAAGACTGGTGCTGCGTCCGATTTGAACTTCACTTCCAGTTCAAAGTTCTTGAGACATCCCAATTCTTGCTTGAAAAGATCTGGAAATTCATCACACATGCTGTGACAATCTTGCTGCAGGGAAACATAGAGCTCACTTGAGGTCTTTGGGTATATCCCTTCTGCACCTTCCCTCTTGGCTTGGCTGTCTATGCTTTTCAAACCTAGAGCAGTGTCCACGGAAATTCCCAGAGTCTGGATAGCATTTCGACCCAGCAAATTAAGATCAGAGATCTTGGTGACTATGTAAGGTATAAGATCCTGCTTTCCAGTTGTTGGATCCTTGGTTTGGCCCATGAAAGTTCCTAGAACAGGCAGGTTGTGCTTGCTGGCAGATTCATAGCGATGCTTGACATCTTGCAGCTTTGGTCTTCCAAGTTGTTTCCAGACTAACAAGGAAACAAAATTGCCTGTAGTAGCAGTGTCCAATTCCATTGTGAACAGTCTGTTCTGGATTATTATTGGCACAATCAAACTGTGAATGTCTCGGGAAACTTCACCTAGGATCGCCTTGACTAGCTCAGCTTTTGTGATTCTTTTCACGGGAGTTTGTGAATGGCCATTGCGTTGCTGATGTTGTTTTTTCCTATACACCGCTTGCAAATGTCCCTTTTTGTCACAAAAATGACATTTGGTTTCTCTGAAAGGACAGTCTGTGGCTTTGTGGGCCTTTCCACATCGGTAGCATTTCTCCTGGTTTGTGGAATAAGACTGCTGATGGTTCTTTTGAGGACTCTTATTCTTGTTCTGTTGGACCTTGTAGATCTGCTTGGTTTTAGAACCGTAAACAGTTTCTTTTGCAACCTTTGCTGCGTCTTCAGTCTCGATGGCAACTTGGACAGCACGGGCAAAATCTAGTTCTGTGTCTTTTATCTTAAAAAGCGCCTTCAGAACCGCTTCATTGTTAACCGAACATATGAATCTCTGTCTCAAAGCTTCATCCTGTGGGTTGGTGATCGACGGAAAATCACAGGTAGCTGCATCCTGACGTATACGTGCTGCCAGCTCCTGGAGAGTTTCGCCTGGCTTCCGCTGCATATCACTCCAAAACTTGAAACGCTCTCTCACAATGAAAAGTTTTGGGTCAAACTGTTCTTTCATGAAGTCAACGATTTCGTCCATTGTCAAGTTGTTGATATCTTTAGGCGGATTTTGTTGGTAGCCAGATTAGCAAGTTGCTTGTAAACAGTAGCGGTCTGATTGGTCAGGAACACTTGTGCCATGCGTTGTTCAGGTACAGCATTAGCAGCCACAAACGTGCGGAATCTTGACCAGTAATCAGGCCATAGTTCTGTCGCTGAATCAAATGCAGCAAATGATGGAATCGACACCGTTGTCGAAGCAGCTGAAAAATAGCCACTAGAATCGCCTTCAACTTGTCGAGCACCAAACAGTTTTAACAGAGCGTCCATATCTCTCTGATGTTGTTGCATTTGCTTTTCCATTTGTTCCCTAAACAATTTTATAAGCTCTACTGTCTGTTTTTCAACCATTGTTATTACAATGAATAATTTTACGGTAAAGTAAGCATGTAATCCTATCGGGGACGCCAATAAACTCTGTTGTTGTATTCCTCTCGGGAGACTCGCAGAGAAAAGACAACGAGTTGTACAATTTAATTATTACATTTATTATTCAATTACATACAAAGAACGCACTCACCCAAAGTTTGATGCTAATAAACAAAAGTCATGTCCGCCATATATATCAATGACATTTTACTACCACAATCATTCAAAACAACAATAATGAAACAATGAACTCAGACGAACCACACATCCAACAGTCCATATAACAAAATAGGCCGAACATTATACTAAAAGATTTCAGACAAAAAGCATGCCTCCTCATCAATATGACTGTCCTAATCGACATACATGCATCTGTCAAGACCTACCAAAAACTGAGCAAATATAAAGACCTTGAGATAGAATTTGGCAGATAGAATGTGGAATCTTAAGACTAAAAACAATACCTGCTGTCATAGGTGCCCTAGGAATGATAACAAAAGGGATTGATAATTACCTGTCTCTGATACCAGGAAATCTAAAAATGGAATAAATCAAAAAAGTAATGCTCATGGGAACTGCTCATATCCTACGAAAAATATTGTTTATATAATTCCCAAAACATTTTAATCTGCAAATATTGTCAAAAGTAGTTTTAAATGTACCTAATAGCAAGCACCTTTTACTGTCATCTTAAGATCACACTCTCATCTTATAATCAAGTTACTTTAAAAACAAAATTCTAATTTTCTAATGCTATGACAGATATTCTCTAGAACAATACTGAATGCAAAACCAAAAGTATGGCACCCTAGTCATAACACTTCTAACTTGTACAAATACAAGCAAAAGCCAAACATGAAGTGATGATGATGATGATGATGATGGTGATGATAATAATTATAAAAAATGTCCTGATGCAGTACCAGACACTGGCTCTCATGGTTTCTGATCTTAACTGAATGGAAGTGTTATCATGTGCATTGTTTTGTTGTGGCATAAAAGATAGGCTACAGCAAATATTCTGCTCAGCATAACAGATTTGCTTGTCAGTTGTTTGACCTTAACCAGTTGAGAATGTCCTTTGGTGGCTAATGACATGTGCGTCTCTGATCACGAGCAGAAGTAGTGGGGGAGCATCATAGCCATGTATTGAGAGGAGTGCTTTGGAGTTTGAATAATTAACCACTGGAAACATGGGTATTTTGTTCAACATCCTTAAACAACCCTTATTCAAGGACCATTTGGGTGGTATGGGCTACTCAACCTGAAGAAAGTTCTAACTGGGCCCCCACCTGTAAGGTCATGGGCTATTTATCTTAATATGAGATCACCATGTCCTGCACATATGGTTGTGAAGAATGTGCCTGGTGTACCTTTATCAGACGGGTAGTCATGTTGGGTATGCTGGGCATCATATATTTTATTCTAGCATCACTTTGATGGTATGCACTGCAAGGCCAGCAATTTCGGGAGAGGGGCTAAGTTGATTACATCAGCCCCAGTACTCAAATAGTACCTTTTCTATCGACTCTGAAAGGATGAAAAGTAAAGTCGACCTTGGTGGAATTTGAACTCAGAACATGAGAACAGACAAACTACTACTAAGAATTTTGCCCAGTATGGTAATGATTCTGTCAACTCACCACCAATTAATAATAATAATCCATTCTACTGAAGGCACAAAACCTGAAATTTTGGGGGAGGGGACTAGTTGATTACATCAACCCCATTGCTTCACTGGTACTCATTTTATTGACTCTGAAAGGATGAAATGTAAACTTGACCTCGGCAGAATCTGAACTCAGAACGTAAAGATAGATGAAATGCTGCTAAGCATTTTACCCAGCATGGTAATGATTCTGCCAGTTCACCAACAATTAATAGTAATAATAATAATGATATGATGATAATAATAATAATAATAATAATAATAATAATAATAATAATAATAATAATAATAATAATAATAATGAGAAGAAGAAGAAGAAGAAGAAGAAGAAGAAGAAGAAGAAGAAGAAGAAGAAGAAGAAGAAGAAGACGAAGAAGAATTCTTTTGGTAGTGACCAGAAGGGCTGCACCAAAAACAAAAGGACAATACTACACGAAAGATAGTGGGGTTTTACATGTAGCACGTGTAAGCAGACAAAACAATAACAATCTCCAAAAAATATTAAACAATGACATTCCCTAAAAGGAGAGAAGCTCTGCCTGGTGTCAACCAAGGAACCTCACATATCTTTGACACTCCAAGCACCAAGGAAACT
Source organism: Octopus bimaculoides (assembly GCF_046866305.1). Taxonomy (NCBI): domain Eukaryota; kingdom Metazoa; phylum Mollusca; class Cephalopoda; order Octopoda; family Octopodidae; genus Octopus; species Octopus bimaculoides. Next base: position 17,073,376 of record NC_142951.1, on the reverse strand, counting down.
TCAGGAAGACACCTCTCTCCTCTTCATTCCCTGCAGCCTACAGGCACATGCTCAGAGTAAGCCCATTCACATAGATCATCCTTACCACATTCACCTACCTTTGAACAAATATACTGGGAGAGAGCAGGTAGCACTTACCTCTCCACCCTCAATTACCTTTCCAAGTGGAACTTGAAAAAAAATCAACGACGGCTTGGCTGAAGAGGAAAGTATGTTTGCAGTCCTTTCAACCCTATCCACTATGCTACCTCTTTTGCTTTAGCTTCCAGACAGAGAAAAACTGCCTGCCCTACCTGGCCAAAAAAAGGCATTGGGTGATCTTTGCCAAATCTACCCTATATGAAACAACTATTCAACAAAGATCCTCAAGGTAAGAATTCCTGGACACTGGACAAATGTTTACAGAATGGTTTTATCACCCTGCATGCATCTCAGACAGGTTTGTCCGACCGTACTTCTGCATCTCTAGAGTTTATCTTGATTTAGCACAGATCTCTGGTAGCACTGCCAGGTCAGATATTTCTGGAAGTTATTTGTAGGCTCTGCCCTGAAAGCCCTCCGAAAAAGACCAGCTAATTGATCTCCCTTGATGTCCAGAGATTTCTCAAGGACATCGCTGTTGCGCTCCCCTAACACCCGATAGAAATCCTTGGTAGTACTTTCGCCAACCACATTGCCTGACTGGCACAGGGCTCTGAGCGCTTTCCAACATGCCAGGTGTCAAGCACCCTCCTTGGCTAACACTTGATCCAGGATTGCAACTCCGTCAAAGATGTCTGATAGTATTACAGCAATGTCATTCGCATAAGCTGATGCTAATCTTCTGCGTCCTAGTTCACGTGGGATGACTTCGAAACATCCATCTTTTGTAGTAATAACTTGAGAGCCAGCTTGTACTGAAGGAGCTTGAGTGGGCATCCTTGATGGATTGAATATGCGATACTAAATGACTCCAATATTTGGCCTTTTACTTTGACCACAGAACAGATGTTACTGTACATTGCTGCAATCTAGTCTCTGCAAACAGGACCGAAACCAGCCGCTGTGAGCACAGCCTCCACGTATTGATAGCTTTATCTTCCAACTGTAGGAGACATCTGCTATGAGATCAACGAAAAAGTCTGACATATGAAAATAATGCCCAAAGAGCAGACCATCCAACTGTTGTGCAGTTAGTCATTGGGTCATGTGTGTTGTCGATTGTTATCAGCATTCCACAAAAATCTGCATCCCTAGCTGAAAGCTGCAGCAGGCCATTGAGATAGGAGCTAAATTCCACTCCATTTCTGACCTACTGTGCACTCCGGACAGTGCCACTGAAATGCTGCATACATCTGCTTGGGTTCACAAACCAAGAGCTCATCCCAGTCCATCAAAGACTAAATTGTGGCTTTGCTACCACGCTGCATTTCTGCTGTCCAGGCCCATCAAATGGCTTTCATTCCCACATCTGACAATGCAACCTTCATTTTCTAGCCCTGACAATGCAACCTTCCTGCTTGGCATTGAAGATTTGATCAAGAGCCAATCTTGTCACCATCACGTCGGTTGCTATGCCTTTTGTCTCTTCTCTCTCTCTCTCTCTCTCTCTCTCTCTCTCTCTCTCTCTCTCTCTCTCTCTCTCTCTCTCTCTCTCTCTCCCTCTCTCTCTTTCTACTCTATTGCTATTTCTTTACTAAACCCCAATGTCTCTACTCAAATAGTTCTTTTCAGGGCTATACACCATCAGTTGTTGGCAACTGTACGCATCAACTTCTGATGGACTAACTATGCTGATCCAATTTTCAAAAGCTTAATACGTCAGGAAAGACACGCATGACAACTCCAATAACAACAGTAGAAACAACAGCTCCAGGCCCAGAGCCAACGGAAGATACACCAGAGGCAAGGACACAACTAACACTCAAGATCAGAGATATATCATGTCGGCCGGAACTGCCTTTAAGTGGCGCCAGTAGAACCACAAATCCTCTCTTAGGCTTCTGGAAAGACGTTATGTCACGTCCCTGGCCAACCACATGTGGTGACTTAAGGACGAAGGAACTCCATACAAAATTAAATGGAGGATCATAGAGCAGCCGGAGTCCTACTTAAATGAGAGTGGACGATGTAAGCTTTGCAAACTAGAGCGGACAAGGAGCCTTAAAAACGTGCTTGACCAGAAATCTCTCTTAAACTCAAAGTATGAGATCTATAGCCCCTGCCCCCGTTTCAAACGCTACATGCTGCAGGCGTGGGATTCTCCGTTCGTCGATTAGGGCTGTAGAAAGCATTTGCGGACTAGAAACAGCCTAAGGGCGGAGATTTTGTTTATGCTCATAAGATTGTCAGCCGGACCAGTCTAAAGGCGATAACTCGCCCCGTTTAAGGCTCAGACAGTGCATATTAATATTTTGTTCACAGAGATTAACTGACCATAACAGCTTTATACCTCCAGTTGAAAAGAGGTTGTATGCTCGCGGCTATTGAAGTCTGACGAGTCGTCTATAAAGACAAGCACTTTATGGATGCAAAACCATTGGTCACTCTATGACCGGGCATATATTTACATTACTGCTCTAACTTCTAGAGTGTGCTTCTTCTTCTTCAGATATATGATCCACTGACGATATCCATCCGTCCGTCCGTCCGTCCGTCCGTCCGTCCGTCCGTCCGTCCGTCCGTCTGTCTGTCTGTCTGTCTGTCTGTCTGTCTGTCTGTCCGTCTATCTATCTATCCATATATAATCGATAGTACAATGCTCATTGTATGTGTTTTGTTCATGCACTCGTGCGGAATAGCATCAGAGGGGGAAATTCCTTGAAGACGCTGGGTGTTAAAAAACACTGACTACCTCAAACACTAGCATGAGGGACATAACTGCGTAGGTGTCATATAATACTATGCCAACAGGAATAATACAATTACAGACATATTTTCTTATGATCACATATGCATATGAACGTATAGATAAATAAATACATGTGTGTGTGTGTGTGTGTGTGTGTCTTTAGTCCCTCTCGTTTTCAGTCTTTTTTTTATCTTGCCACCGGTGTCGTCGCTGCAGACGACTGCCTAAAAACAAGCTGTACATTGTAGCATGATCTGTTATAGGATCTCCTTCTTGAAATTAAACACATCAAAACTTACCTGTCACTCTGCACGCCATGCAATCCACTTTAATGATATCTTCACTCCAATACACACCATAACCTCATCTTACAAATCACTTCTTCTTCTTCTTCTTCTTCTTCTTCTTCTTCTTCTTCTTCTTCTTCTTCTTCTCCACCACCACCACCACTTTTTCCTTTTTCTTTTTTATATTTATCCACTTCATCATTCTTATTATTTTTTAAAGTCAAATGATAATATTTTTTTGCCACAGGAGCAACAGTTAAAAGGGACATTACAAAAACGCATTATATATATATATATATATATATATATATATATATATATATATATATATAGTCAATTTAATCATGAACAAACAAGAAAAGAACACAACGCGAGGACGTGGAATAAGTACAGTGTTATTGGACGGTCAGGAAAGGAAAGGAAAGAATGAGGATTATATATATATATATATATATATATATATATATATATATATATATATATATATATATATATATATATATAGTTGTTGTATATTGTCAACTTAATGTGACAATCCCAATAAGGGAATATACTACTGCTGTTTAGCCCTAGGAAGCTGGACCGCTTCCTGTCGGCCTTGACACAATTACTGTGTCCTTATGTATGCGAGGGGGAGACAAACTCCTCCACCCAGCCTAGTCAGCATTCAGGGACATGATATTTCAAATTTTGGTAACCAGTGAATAAATTTCACTGAGGTTATATATGTTGCGAGGGCTAGACAGACTTCTTCAGCCAGCTGGTTTTGCTACTTCAGGCTAATGACGAGCAAAGACTCAGAAACATGTCCCTGAATGCTGACTAGGCTGGGTGGAGGAGTTTGTCTCCCCCTCGCATACATAAGGACACAGTAGTTGTGTCAAGGCCGACAGGAAGCGGTCCAGCTTCTTAGGGCTAAACAGCAGTAGTATATTCCCTTATTGGGATTGTCACATTAAGTTGACAATATACAACTTTATCGCATCACTACTGCTTAAATCTCTCTGAGAGATTTAAAAATATGATATTTCAAATATATATATATATATATATATATATATATATATATATATATATATATATATATATATATATATATATATATATATATATATATTTCTTTTAATATATATATATATGGTAAATCCAAAGAAGAAGAACAAACGCAATAAAACAACAACGTGAGGACGTGGTACATTTAAAGTATTAGTAGACGATCAGGGAAGAAAAAAAATGTGGTTTAACGTTTCGAGCAGACGCTCTTCTTTGGAAAAAGAGGAAAGTCGAATAGAAGGGAAGACGGAGGAAGAAAATCGCCAACGATTCACATGTGGTTACATTTTGAAATATATATATATATATGTGTGTGTGTGTGTGTGTTGTATGTGTATGTGCGATTTGCATAAAATCGGGTGAAGAGTTGAAGCAGGGATGAGAAATGAGATGAAAAGTATGCATACCAGGTTGAGTCAAAAATTTTTTCAGATTTTCACTGATCATTTTTGACAACTTGTTTCGTTAATTTGATACAACTCGTCCAATCGTTGCTTATTGTTTATTCTTTATTTTCATATATGCATAGCGTGGTTTGATGGGTAATTGGATATTGCTTAGGTTGGTGTTGTTCCCATAGAAAACCAAGTTAACAGAAAAGTTCGTGTAATAATTTCACACACCGCATTAACATTTGAACATAATTTACTATGTTGCATTAGTATGAAAAGATGTTCATTTATTACAGTTCATGGAAACAACAAAGTAGAAATAGCATAATATGACATGCTCGGTTTGTTTTGACACGTTAAGCAAATATGCAGGTGCCATGTTGTGTCTTTGATTAAAACAGCTACAGAGACAGTATAATACGAAGCTTGACCCAAGACACTCTGAAATTGGCGAGAGCGGATAACGTCATACCGGCTCTGACACTCCGAAATCAGCACCTTTATTGACTGTATTTATAGGCTTTGCTCACGGAAAGTTCCAGACATGCTATTGATCTATCACGTAAACTGCAACTGTTGATTGGACAAGATATTAGTTGTGTACATAATCAAACCGTGATTCAATTGTGATTTGAAATTCGTAATGTGGCAAAACGCGGGTTCGAATCCAATGTTACATATGTGCCATTTTGTACAAAGTTGCTTAAGCTGTTTGCTTCCCATCCATATATATGGTTCCGGGTTCAGTCCCACTCTGTGGAACCTTGAGCAGGTGTCTTCTACAGGCGCAGGCGTGGCTTTGGGGGCAGGCATGGTTCCGAATTCAATCCCACCTTGGGCAAGTGTCTAGTATACTCAAGTATAGTTCTACTACGCCTCGGAGGATCGACCAAGCCCTTGCGAGTGGATTTGGTAGACGGAAATTGTAAGAAGGCCGTCGTATATATGTATATATACATACTTATGTGTGAGTGTGTCTTTGTGTATGTGCTTTTACTTGCTTTATTCTTTATTCTTACTATATCTTCGGTCTTCTCCCAGCTACCCACTTCTTTAAGGCTAGTATAATAAAATATCACCAACATCCCACCTCTAGCCTATCAAAAAACCAGTCTAGCTGACTCCTATCGCACCCGGGTCGCTGACCTTAAAAATCCCTTTCACAAACTTTATTCTTAACCTAACTCCACCCCTAATGCCCACAACGGCCAATTTTGTTGGTCATTCTCCTATTTCATAGTTAGCTTCGACAGACTTCAGCCACGTCCCTGCCGTATTTTTGGAATATTCTTCTGTTTGTAAAATTATGTTTCATCTAATGAATACGGATTTTTGTAATGAAGTAACGTTCTCATTCTTCAATTGAAAAATGTCTAAGAAACAGCTGTAATGAGCAGACAATTATTCATCGTTTATTATTATTCATTTGATTATAATACACCAAGGGGATTCATGACTTGTCGGATACCCTAAGAATATACCAGCAACGTACAATTCAACGTAACGCGTGCTTTGGACCAGCCTCTAGGCGCTAAATACTCATAGGGTTGGGTTTTCTCAGAATATCCTATTTGATACTTATGCATCATAGGCTGGAACCAGAGGTTTATCCAACCCTACCTGTGCGTATCTTTACAAGTACCCGATTCTATCTGAATCCTTATTTCCCTATATATATATATATATATATATATGTGTGTGTGTGTGTGTGTGTGTGTGTGTGTGTGTGTGTGTGTAAGAACGACCGTTTGAACCAAAAGGAGAAATAGTGACGAATGGAAAACAGGCTCCTTTTTATACGCGTCACACGGTCGACACAAAATATAAAATGATAAATATGTTATAATTCTATAACATAAAGAACTTAGAAATGCCAGTAAGGAAAACGATAGGAACGCAACCGATAGAGATGAATAACAGTAAGATTTATTGGAGCATTAAATCGTATGTCTCTGTGTGTGTGAATGCGACATAATAAAACACAATATAAGACTGGCCGTCATGTAAACAAAAGTGTGTGTGCAAGTAATACATGTATGTGAATGCGAGAGATACATAGTATTGATAAGAGTCAGTAACACGGATAAGGAAAATATACCAGTTCTTAGTTAGAGTACACAGTGGTTAGTGTCTGTATATAAGAGGTTAAGGTTAGGGCAGAGCAGTCACTCGTCGTGATGCTGGGGCTTCTATGCCGGGCCGGATTCTTGAATACAGATGTTCTTCGCAGGCTGAACTCTGGCTGTTAATTCCGTGGTGAGGCGATTCACACTAACAGGGTTAAGAAGTGCTGCGGTTAGCTGTTGGTAGCTTGTGTACGTGTAGAAGTCATGTTGACGCTGTTGGGGACGATGCTTGTAGTACGTAGTTGTAGTGGTTGTTGATGTCGTCGCTGGAAACTGGCTGATTGGTGTTACACTGGCTGTTACGCGTGTGTTACACGTGTGTGATCAGCGGCCAGATCTGTGAGGATCTGAGCCGCGACGAATTGGCGGGGATAATTTAGGCTATTTATAGATACAGATAGGCTCCAGAGAAACTTCAGAAGAACACTCTCACGTGACCTTATTAGGGGCTACGGTTGGTCGATTTGCGTCCTGGGGTGAACGGACTGGAGATAATTTACCCGCGTAAAGAATAGTCAGTCAGGTGATGACAGGGAATGAGGTGTTTTCTACTACGCTCGCATTTGTCTGTATATAAACGTGAAAGGTGGTTTCACTACATATATATATATATATATATATATATACACATATATACATATATATGTAGGCGCATTACCCCTCTTGCCAGCGGGTAAACAAGCTGGCTATACAGAGATAGAGGGCGTTACACAACATTAAGGTTCAAACACGTGACCTCATCTCTTCCTCTTTCTGCACTGGGACCTCGAACTGTAAAGATGTGATCTAGCCTCTCTCAACATCCACCAGCTAGCAGATAGGAGCATAGCACAGAAGACCATGGCCTTTACACACCAACCATTCTATTTATCGTTCTATTGTGTATATACGTGTGGCCACAATAAAACGAGAGTCATATTAGGTGGCTCATAACGACCTGCACCATCTATATATATATATATATATATATATATATATATAAGCAATGTTAATTCTCTAAATGAAGTATTAACAGTAACTGCACGATAAAGTGTAGTATATTGCCACTTAAGTGTGGCTGACCCCTAGGGGTGGATGTTACTGTTGCTTTTAGCCCCAGGAGGACATCTCCTCCAGCTGGCTTATCGACACACGACTGTGTCCTGTTTGCCAAGGGAAGTTATCCCTCTCACCACGATCTGCAGCACGAACGGATCCGGATTTCAGGGTTATTTCCCTTCGTCGGCGTTCGATAGCTCACAGTCGTGTGTCGATAAGCCAGCTGGAGGAGATGTCCTCCTGAGGCTAAAAGCAACAGTATCATCCACCCCTAGGGGTCAGCCACACTTAAGTGGCAATATAGTACACTTTATCGTGCAGTTACTGTTAATACTTCATTTAGAGAATTAACATTGCTTGTTTTCACCTTTTCGATATCAGTGAAGAATTTTACTGGAAAAGTAGATATAAGATTGCCAGGTTTTTGTCTCTCTCACCAAGGTCAGCAGCTATCGAACGCCGACGAAGGGAAATAACCCTGAAATCCGGATCCGTTCGTGCTGCAGATCGTGGTGAGAGGGATAACTTCCCTTGGCAAACAGGACACAGTCGTGTGTCGATAAGCCAGCTGGAGGAGATGTCCTCCTGGGGCTAAAAGCAACAGTAACATCCACCCCTAGGGGTCAGCCACACTTAAGTGGCAATATACTACACTTTATATATATATATATATATATATATATATATATATATATATATATATATATATATATATACGCGCGTAAGTCGTCTATAAGTCCATAAATCAGGAAGAAGCACTTTTATATCTGTCAATAGAGTTGGTATGTAACGGTCGGTTTTATGGTAACGGCATGTTGTAAGATGTAAAAGATGAACGAAGAACATGATCAGAGTTGACTCCAATTTTTTTTATTTACCGTTACTTAATATAATACCATGCGTCGACGAGCAGGTGCGTGTAATGATATAAGTGGAAAAGCATGAGAGGTAAAAAGAGTTAATTTCGGCCGATATGTGTGTACACGTTCTTATTGTAGTAGTAAACCAAGTATAGTGATAACAGAAATTGAGCTAGTGAAAGTTATAGAGTCGAGTGAAGTTGTGTCTCATAGTTGACTGGTTGTAACCTTCTTTCTCCCTCAGGCCGTTTGTCTTTAGTGGCTGCTTGCTTGTGGCCATGACTCTAGTTGGTCTCTGCTCACTAACTGATAGTCGCTCTCACTCACTGATTTTGCCTTACCAAATTCTAGTATTTATAACTATCCAAAACCAGCTAGAATGATAGACATATTGTTGAGAACAATAAATTTCGATGGAGGTCCGTTACCTCTATTCTAGCTTTTGGTGGTCTAGAAGAGGGTAGAAGGGTCAAGTGGCAAAGTTCTAGCAGTTCGGCAAAAAAGAGCGATAGAATAAGTACTAGGCTTACAAAGAATAACTTCTAGAGTCGATTTCTTCAATTAAAACCCTTTAAGGCAGTCAAATAACTGAACCAATTAAAATATTAAAAGAATAAAAGTAAGATTGGAACCTGGTGCAGCTCCCCGGCTTACCAGTTCTCAAATTGTTCAACCTATGTCAGCATGGAAAACGGACGTTAAATGATGATGATGAGGAGGAGGATAATGATGCGTGTGTGTATCTTTGTCTATGTTTGTTCCTCATTACTGCTCGAGAACTAGTGTTGGTGCGTTTACATCCCCGTAACTTAGCCGTTCGGCAAAAGAAACCGATAGAATAAGTACCGGGCTTTAAAAAATAAGTATTGGGGTCCAGTCGTTCGACTACACGTCTTCAAGGCGATGCATGGCTGCAGTCTAATGCTTGAAACAAGTAAAAGATAAAAGATAAAAGATAAATATATATAACATATAAACATTAATTGTTTATTCTTTATTTTACAACCTTTCTCCTAATACAGGAGAGCTTCCGGCTAGGGTCAGTCAAGGAAACCCACAGATCCAAGATTACAATGACCACTAAGCCCCGCGATCCAGTGATTGAATCAAGCCGAAACGCTTGATTAAACACTTAAAAACTACGGAGATCCAACTTGATGTGTCTTCCTAGGATGGTGGCCATAATAATAATAATAATAATAATAATAATAATAATAATAATAATAATAACAACAATAATGATTTATTTTATATGCCAGCAGAGCGAAGGATGAGGGCGACAATACAAAAACAAACATAAAGTGTAGGGGTTTACACATAAGGGAATGATAAAAAAGTATACAAGGTAAACATTAAAAGAAGGGAAGTATACATAGTATACGGCACTAAGAAGAAAAAAAAGGAATAGTGATGGGCCCTCCTGTATCAGGAGGACCCCTAGAGATAATCGAAAACCCCACCATCCAAGGTCACCCTGAATACCAAGGACAAGTGCCCTCTCCAACTTCTTTCCTCCGACTGAAAGATCTACACTGAGAATAGTATCATCCACTCTTGCCATTTTCGCAACTTTCACCTACCTTTTGATAAATTCACTCGAGGAAGTATCTCCCTCTCCTTTTCAAGTGAAACTTGAAAAAGAGGATGAGGGCTTTACCAAAGAGCCACAAGACAACCTCTTTCGCCACAGCCATCAGGCAAAAGTAAACTGCCTTGCCTGTCCAATTAAAGCAGGACGGCGGGATAATCCTCACTATGGACTCGGACGACAGACAGATCCGTCCCACACGCGACAGCAGCTGTTCGGCATAACTCTGCAAGTAAGCAATTCTCGGACACTGAACGAGTGCATGCAGAACGATTTCATCGCTCTGTGCGCTTCGCGGACAAACCTGTCTCACAACACATCCGTTTATCTCGAACAGGTAGACTCCCCCCCCCCCCACACCGGTAGCATTGCCAACCGAGAACTCCTCCGGGACAGACTAGCCAGTTCGTCTTCATTGACGCCCAGACTCTCCCTTAGGACGTCGTCGCACTTCCCCGCCACTAATTCTCTATATATAGCTAAAGTAGAACATCCACCGGTCCTATTGTCTGACTAGTAGAGGACAGTGAGCGCCTGACGACATTCTAGGTGCCAGACGTCAAAGAGATGAGTTGCGGAAAGAAGTACCTCACAAACGAAGCCCATGCACATTCACTTCCAGAAATCATTGCAAGTGGTGCAATCTGAGCACATGTCTGTGCATCAAAGCCACGGCATGTCTAAACTGCTACTCAGCGGAGCTAGCAACAGACTGACTGCCTACCATCGGAACGCGTCCCTTCCACAAGAAAATAAATAAGAGAAACTCCAAATTGATCATGCTGTAACTGGGGCAAGGCACGACGGTCAGGCGATAAATGATGTAGGCATTCACCACCTCTGCACGATCTTTCAAGGACAGCTTCCTCTCTGCCCATTTCTGAGTAAGACTGGCCAACCTGTTCGTCACCTCATCCTAGTTCTTATCCACCTGGAGGTCGGAACCGAATCAGACCCCGAACAGTTTAATTGGTCCATCAGTCTAGTGTCCGACGACTCCGTCTGACGGCATCGACTTGCCTCTCCATGTGCCCAGTCGCAAGCCCACCGACTTTTCGGTGTTGGTTTTGGCCCCTGCAACCAACTTACATTCCATTAGAATGGAGCCGACCGTCCGACGCCATGACGGTGACGTCGTCCGCGTATGCTGACATTTCCCTTCCGTGTCCCAGTTCGAAAGGGAGGCCCCTCAATTGTTCTAACTCTTGCACCAGTGGATCGAGAGCCGGCACGTACAGAAAAGGGGACAACGATAGCCCTGAAGGAAAGGGCGTGCGATGCTAAACGGTTCCAATAAGATGGTCGTTTAATTTGACCACCGAGCATGTGCCGCTGTGCATTGCAACGATCCAACCTCTGTGTTCACCAGAGTTATGAGCCGAAAATTCCCTAGTACATCCCTACTGTCGGCGTCCATCTTCAGTAGTGTCATCACACCCCGGCTAACAGCACTAGTAATTCTTCCGTTTTGTTGTCAGTTGTGGTAGACGTCTACCAAGAGGTTACCAATCAAATCTGGCATGAAAACATAGAATTCATAGGGCAGACCATCCAAACCTGGCGATTTGCGACTTGTGCAATCGCTCATCTCTCGAATTTCAGCAGCTGTTATCGGCTTTTTACATAACCTCGCTTCAGCTGCCGAGAGCCGCGGCAGGCCGTCCAGGTACCATTGTCGACCCATCGCCCTCCCCAAACTGTTGCGCGAAGTACTGCTGGAAGGCCGCACACATCTGCTCGGAAGCGAGTAGCACGCGCCCGTCCCAATCCGTCAAAGATCTGATCGTGGCTTTGTTTTTACGTGTTTGAGAGCACGGGCCTTAGCTCTGACAACGCAACTTTTGTGTTTCGCTTCGAAGGTCAAGGGCAATTCTCGCCACATCGGTCTGACACATCGGTCGTGATGCCCTTACTAATCTCCTCCTCTAGTTCGCTAACCGACTCTCTTTCGAACATTTATTATTGTTTTTTCTATCTTGGAAAATTAAAATTTTTTTCCCAGTCAGAGAAAATAAGGATTTTTCAAGACCAAAATACGGAACCGAGGTAAACGTGGCTCACCCGGCTGCGAAATTTTTTCCCCACGAGAGTTCCGGACCTCAGTAATGAACTCATTTGCATACAGCCAATTAAAGCTGGCCTTGACCTTGTCAAGTTAACAAACACACGCTTCCAAGTAAACTCAAGACGAAAAACGGTGTTGTAAGTCGACCGACCGCAAAGTTATGCCTGATTTTAGGAGACAAGTTAGATTTGCATCTATACTTATTATCGGATTTTGCTAGGACCCCATATGGTAAAAATGTGGATGGGAAAAATGTGGGTAGAGGGTGATGTGCTAGCAACCCTCTCCTCTTAATGTTTTAGAAAGTAAACAACAACACAAATAACTACGCAGAGGCAGCCATGGTTGAAACAAGAACAAGAACAAGAAGCATTCTTAAAAGAGAAAAGAATCATGGTCATTCCTTAATCAAGAGGCCTTATCTTATCGCCCATCACTTGTTATGCGCTCATAAATTAGTTTGATAGTTGGGCGCTGATTGGCTGTATGCAAATGAGTTCATAACTGGGGTCCGGAACTTTCGTGGGAAAACAAATTTCGCTACCCGGCTGACAGTCATAATGATAATGATAATGATTTCTTTATTAACCATAAGGGTTTACATTAAGAAAACATTATGGACAGTGCAGGACAAAACAAAGAATGTGTATATGTGTGAGTGTGTTGTGAGGGTTTCGGGTGTAAACAAGACTAACAAAAAAAACAAAATTAATAAATTCAACAATGTATCTCAGTAGTGAGGAGACGTTCGAGAGCTGCTCATGGAAAAACTTCATAAAAACCATGGGTACCCTGACTTTTGGGGCAGGTGCCTCATTTCCTTTCCTTTTCTCCAACTACAGACGTATGCTCAGGGCAGGCTCGGGATCTAGTTAAACTGATTCACAAAATCTCCACTTTTTAAAAGGAAGTAAAAAAAAATAATCTGAAAATCGGCTATATTACTGTAGTTTTCCACTCTTATTGCTATGAAGGCATGATGTTGAGGAGAAAAAATTGGAGGAAAAAATTACAGAGGTTTAAGAATCGAAAAAACTGTATTTTTAGCCAATAGTGAGACAAAAACCTTTTGCGTTTAGCGGTGTCAACTTTAAGGTTGTACCCTATGAAATTTATAGTTTAGCATCTGTGAAATGACCTGTTCTTTGTGGATTTCTAAATAAACAGAAACACCTAATAAAATCAACATGTATCATCTTACTGTTTCTTTTGTCTCCTCATTGATTTCTGTAGTGTTTTGTATGTTTGTATTATTTAAAAAAATTTGTTGTATTTGTCTGCATGCGTATTTCAGTATTATGTATACCTATCATGTATTTGTGTACATCATTAATATATAATTGCATGTGGATGTATGTATTCATATATAAGTTTATATATATATTTATGCATTCATGTGTGTGTGTGCATGTATGCGTGTGAGTCTGTCTCCGAAACTCCAAAGTTGAGTAACGTTTTCATGCTTGGATTTGTAAACTATGATAAGAATAACATTGGTCAACAAAGAATTTGATCCAAGAAAAAGAATACCTGTATCTTATGTTTTTGGATGCCAGATTAAAAAAATTGTGTCAAATTATCTGTATCACACACAGTTTCTCTATTCCACGATATCCCTCTCAGTTCCTGTTACGTGGACTAAATTTCAGTTAAGCAGCTGAAATGTGAAGCTAACGGTTTGAGAAATAATCGTAATTTAAATGTTTATGAATAGAATTAATCTAGTGAAATCATAAATCCAGCTGAGTCAATGAATCTCTGAAGCTTAGCAATACTGAATCGATGAGTCACCGATGCTTTGGTCAGTATTGTGCTTGAAGTGTAGGTATGCGGTTGTGTACTAAGTTCACATATTCCGTTCACCTTCATAATGCCAAGAAACTGTATAAACATCGCCAACAGCTTTTGCTATATATGAAAAATATGTAAAATATTAAGACAACTGACGAAAAATATCTACAATAAAATTTTAATTGATAAATATAAATTTTTATTAAAACAAAACACGCGGGTGAAGTAAATATCGTGGTGTGAAGAATCAACATGATACAACGTGCGGGTGAAATGAAACACAACACAACGTGCGGTTGTCATGGTAACAAGCTGGTAATGCTTCGCTGTCTGTTGATTGGCTAAAGTTACCCAAATTTACCAACTTTAATTCCAAAGAACGTCAGATTCTTTAATTTGCGAGATAAAGTAATTGGTTGATCGTAATCAAAATTCAGTGTTGCATTGATAAACTAAAAATGAAAGCAATTTGAGCAAAATTAAAGGGGGTTGATTTTGTGAATCAGTTTAACTAGATCCCAAACCTGTTCACTCGTATCATTCTCGCCTCTTTCATCCACCTTACAGCAAACTGGCTAGAAGACAACACTTTCCTCTCTACCCTTATTTTCCTTTTCAAATGAAACTTGAAGAAGTTGATCAGGGATTGGCCAAAGAGAAAAGTGTTTGCTTTCAGTCCCTTCAGTCTCGTCCACCATAAACCTCTTTCGCCATGGTCACCAGGCATATAAACACAACCTTCCCTTCTCAGTTAAAGGAAGGCGGCGGGACGATCCTCTCGATAGATCCAGTTGACAGGTGTTCGACATAAACCTACAGGTCAGCAATGCTCGAGCACTGGACGAGTGCATGCAGGACCGTCTCGTCGTCCTGTGCGCATCTCGGACACGCCTGGCTGACAGCACTTCTGTGCCTGTAAAGTTTATCTCGAACAGGCAAAGTTCCCCGGTAAAACTGCTAGACCAGAGATTTTTGGAAATTATCCATGGGTCCCGGGCCAAAAGTTCTCTGGAAAAGATCTGACCTTCGACGCCGAAGGTCTCCCCTAGAACGTTGTCACACTTTCCCTCCGCTTCTATAATAATCCTTTCTACTAAAGGCACAAGGCCTGAAATTTTGTGGGAGGGGACTAGTCGATTACATCAACCCCAGTGTTTCACTGGCACTTAATTTATCGACCCCGAAAGGATGAAAGGCAAAGTAAACCTCGGTAGAATTTGAACTTAGAACGTAGCGACGGGCGAAATACCGCTAAGCATTTCGTACAGCGCGCTAACGATTCTGCCAACTCGTCGCGGTTAATATACAGTTTGAGACCCGTTCTGCCTACTAGGTGTAAAATATGTGTAGAAAAAGGAATACGAAAAAAAAAAAAACTACGCAAACGAACGGGGGATAGGTGGGGAAAGGACTTTCGACGTATTTACAAGATTCGATTTTCCCTCGTAACTTTCAGGAAAATGGATATACATATACTGATGAAATTTTATAGAAAGGCCGTTCAAATGGCACAAATTACGATTATAAAGAAATTTCTGGGGAAAAAGTTTTCCGAAAGGGTGGGGAGAAGACTGTCGAAAAATTCACACGATCGGTTTTTTTTTTCCTCCTTCATAACTTTCAGGAAAATGGATATCTTTTAATCAAATTGGATCTTTTTTAAAACGGGGGCCACATTTTTCATTAACGAAACACTTTGAAACTTGGAACACTGGTAGAATGTGTCATATAAAACATCTTGGATCTTTTTTAAAACGAGGGCCACATTTTTCATTAATGTTTTACGTAGTGTTTTTGGTACCGAAAGACTTTCAAACTTCGTATACTTATCTATTTTGTGTTATAGAACAGAAAAATATTTTTGTATTCGAATTTATTTTATGTAAAAAATTGTCTTATTTCGATAATTTCAACCAACCACTGACAAGTATTCAGTTGTTTATATTTACTCCTTTGACTGATTAAGCGGTGTAAAGCGTATTTAATTTCCATAGCTTCGTTTTGCTTTTTTCTTTTTAAATTTGCTGTTTTACGCTAACCCTAACCCTATTACCGATAGAATTGTTTCAGAATCGTTTGTTTATGTAGTCGGCACTTAATGTATATCGGCTGAATGGACGTCAGTGATTGGTTGAAATTACAGAAATACGACAACTTTAACATGGAATAACTTAGGGATTTCTTTTTTTTTAAAGAAGACTAAGAGAAAAAGATGTTTAATATGACACATTCTACCAGTGTTCCAAGTTTCAAAGTGTTTCGTTAATGAAAAATGTGACCCCCGTTTTAAAAAAGATCCAACATCTTTTTCTCTTAGTCTTCTTTAAAAAAAAAGAAATCCCTAAGTTATTCCATGTTAAAGTTGTCGTATTTCTGTAATTTCAACCAATCACTGACGTCCATTCAGCCGATATACATTAAGTGCCGACTACATAAACAAACGATTCTGAAACAATTCTATCGGTGATAGGGTTAGGGTTAGGGTTAGCGTAAAACAGCAAATTTAAAAAGAAAAAAGCAAATAAAACGAAGAAAAAAAAAAGAAAATGAAAAAAGTAAATAAAACGAAGCTATGGCTTAATCAGCCAAAGGAGTAAATATAAACAACTGAATACTTGTCAGTGATTGGTTGAAATTATCGAAATAAGACAATTTTTTACATGAAATAAATTCGAATACAAAAATATTTTTTCTGTTCTATAACACAAAATAGATAAGTATACGAAGTTTGAAAGTCTTTCGGTACCAAAAACACTATGTAAAACATTAATGAAAAATGTGGCCCTCGTTTTAAAAAAGATCCATGAAATTTTACAGAAACACCTTTCAAACAGCATAGATTGCGATTATAAAGAAATGTGTGGGGAAAAAGTTTTTCCGAAGGAGTGAGAAGAGGACTGTCGGAAAGTTCACACGATCCGTTTTGGTAAATTTTTACCAACTTACCCCCACGCTTTTCATCCCCCCCCTAAAAAACTTCGGATTTTCCGCGTGGAATCAACTCTTCTGACCTTCTACTTTCCCACAAACCCCTTATCTTGATGGTTTGGAAAGAGAATTATTGGAATATTTTTTTTATTATTTTTCGTTGAATGAATTACGGTGAGCTCCTAATATACTACAAAACTTTTTTTTTGTCTGGAAAACGGGGGATCGGAGTGGGGGTGAGCACTCGGAAATTTCACCCCCCCCCCCTTTCCCGCAATCATTGGAAAAAGCTTTCTTTTTTTCGTTCAATGAATTATGGTGACCTAATATGCCACAAAATACATTTTTGTCCGGAAAACGTGGGTGGGTGTGGTGTAACCATCGGAAATTTCACACACACCCAAAAATTTCACAGGGAAATTTCACCTCACCACCATTTCACAGGGAAAATTTTTTGGCAAATTTTTACACGAGGGTCAGTACTTGTTGGCAAGGGAACCTTTCCAGTAGCACTCGTCCTTTTAGGAATAACAGCCAAATCTTCCTAGCCATACTGCACCGTCTTTGTTGAACAAAAAGTACACCATCTTTCGTTATTTTTTGTGTGTGCATGTGTGTATATATATATGTGTATGTGTGTGCGTATATATGTGTGTGTGTGTGTGTGTATATATATGTGTGTGTGTGTGTGTGTGTATATATGTTCGTCTGTATACATGTGTGTTTGCGTATATGTTTATGGGGGTGGGGTGGCAATAACAATGCCCTATTTCCGAATCAATGGAACTACCTTTTGGTTAAATTTCTAATTTTTATAAGTGCACCTTTACCATCACTTTTTTTTTTTGCATATTCGTAATCTCCGATATCTAAATAAAACCTAGAAATCCAAAGAAATTTCAGAAAATGCATTTTTGAAGGTGAGGTGCAAAATTGCATTAGCCCTCTTTCTTTACCCATATTTTTAGCTATTATTTTGTCAGAAACACGTTTTCAAGAGTGCGGATTACATTAGACTGAAAATTCAAACAAATTTGAAAAGAATAAGTGAAAATGCTAAAGTTTAGTGGTAACGAAGTATGAGCAGGAGAGATAAAGGATGATAAAAAAATTCTTCTAAAAAAATGTGTTTGTGTGTGTGTGAAACAAGTAAAAGTATAATACTAAAGCAAAATATCTTTTACATCCCTCTTAAAATCACTCGACAGTCTTCTCCCCACCTTTTCGGAAAACATTTTCCCCAGAAATTTCTTTATAATCGTAATTTGTGCCATTTGAACGACCTTTCTATAAAATTTCATCAGTATATATCGATTTTCCTGAAAGTTATGAGGGAAAATCGAATCTTGTGAATATGTCGAAAGTCCTCTCCCCACATATCCCCCGTTCGTTTGCACAGTTTTTATTCATATTCCTTTTTCTACACATTTTTTTACACCTAGTAGGCAGTCTTTTTTTTCGTTAACGGGTCTCAAACTGTATATTGACCCTCGTTGTCTCAAATTTTGCTACGAAGGCAGCAAGTTTTTTTTGGGAGGAAATGAGTTGATTACATCGATCCCAATGTTCAACTAGTACTTATTTTATCGACCCAAAAGATGAAAGGCAAATCGACCTCGGCGGAATTCGAACTCAGAACGGAGCGACGGGCGAAATACCGCTAAGCATTTCGTGCAGCGCGCTAACGATTCTTCCAGCTCACCGCCTTAATAGTAATAATACTAATCCTTTCTGCTATAGGCACAAGGCCTGAAATTTTGGGGGAAGGGGCTAGTCGATTGCATTAACCCCAGTACTCAAAAAATACTTAATTTATCGACCCCGAAAGGATGAAAGGCAAAGTCTACATCAGCGGAATTTGAACTCACAACGTAGCGACGGGCGAAATACCGCTAATAATAATAATAATAATAATAATAATAATAATAATAATAATAATAATAGGGGCTGCAATAAGGGTGGAGCACTTGCAGAAAACAGCACTGCTTGGAACCGCTCGAATACTCCGGAAGGTGCTCGAAAAATAAGAGGTGTTACCTTAGTTCACTGGTAGCGAACAGCTGACAGTAGTACATCTCCAGCGTTAGAAACTGTGCAAAGGCAATAATAATGATAATCTGGAGACTATTTGTTTAGGAGACCTATGATGAAAACCATTTCAAGTCATGACCGTTCCGTCAATTAGTGGGGAATGAAGCATTCATTATCGGATGCATTCTTTCATTTCCTAACAAGTAGGTTGTAAATTGAAAATCTAGCAGCCACTTCTAGCAGGGCCAACGATCATAGAAAGGCGTTCAGAGTAGTCTCCCTTGTATGAAGCTCTTTTATACATATATTTCTTGGCGGAATCCATTGTTTTCAGCGGTAGCTGTCTCCTTGGCAACGCGTATCTCTGCTGTCGACATTCTTTGGAATTTGAACGCATTTATTGTTGTTTTATGTTAGCTTCTGCTAAGACTGGTAATTACCGTTCTCTCTCTTTGTATGTATGTATATATATATATATATATATATATATATATATGTACGCACGCACGCACACACACACACACACATACACACAGGTTCGGTGTAACAGACGAGCTAAAGCATGGCTATATATATATATATATACATATATATGTTTTATTATTTTCAATCAGCAAAAATTATAAGATATACGCATCAAACTCGTTTGTGTCAACCACGAAAACATTCGGTATTTGAGCCTCTTTGTAAATTCCATCGATTAAATAACAACAACAACAATAATAATCTTCTCTACTATAGGCGCAAGACCTGAAATTTGGGGGAGGGGGATAGTCGATTACATAAACCCCAGTACTCGACTGGTACTTATTTTACCAACCCAGAAGGGATGAAAGGCAAAGTTGACTTCGACGGAATTTGAACTCAGAACGTAGCGACGGGCAAAATACTGCTAAGCATTTCGCTCAACGTGCTAACGACTCCGCCAGCTCGCCGCCTTGACAACAGTAACAATAATAATAGTTCTTTCTAATTTTAACACAAGTTCTGCAAATCAGAGGGGAGTGAGATTAGTCGATCAAAATACATCAAAATATGTATGTATGTATGTATGTATGCCTATCTCTCAATCAATCAATCAGTCTATCTATCTATCTATCTATCCATCTATCTATCTATCTACATAAACGCACACACGACACACACACATTGAGGCATGCATACATTCATATAATGAATTCAGATAAGCATGTAACCAAAGCTATATAAGTGAAGAATTCAAATAGCATGTATGTAGCCTTTTGAACAGAGTACATTTCATCCACTTTGTAAATACAGATATTAATCTGTGTGTGTGAATTATGATTTAGCTTAGGCACAGCAATACTAATAACCATTTGTTAGAACTCAATATACGTATACTTTAGAGCAAAGCGTTAGATGAGTTTAGAGTTAAATATTCATTGATAAATGTCAAGGGAACTGGGATTATGTAATCAATTTCATTAGCTTATAGCTGTTTCTGGTATTAGAAACAGTGTGTTTATGTCAGTGCAACAGCCTTTAGCTTCCTTGGAGCCATTACACACACACACACACACATGACAGAAGTAAATAGACACCTCATAAAACATTGTCTTATGTTTATTTTATCTTGAAAAGGCTTATTTTTTTTTTTATTAATTGACATTTTTATGTTTCAAGTTCTAAATGTGACTGCTTAATCATGCCATATACAAAAGCCTTGGAACTGTCCAAATTTCAAAGAGGCTGAATTGTAGGTCAATCTAAAGGTGGACTTAGTGTAAAATCGCAGTAAACCTCAGGATCCCACTTTCTACAGTTAAAAGAGTAGTTGTGCAATTCATCCAGGTTGACCAGAGCCTTCTGACAGGACTCTTCGTTAAGAGGATAATCCTCATTGCAAGGCCTCTGACATAGAACAAGTTGATGTCAGTGCCAGAGTAGTTACTATGGCAGAGCAGCAAGAAGGAGGCCGCTTCTTTGCCCAGCCAATATCAAGTGGAGAAAAGATTGCGCCAGTGAGATGGTGGAAAAGCCACTAGCCTATTAGACACTGTCATATTCTCTGATGAGTCCAGATTTGCTCTATTTTCTGGCAGTGGTTGAATGTGGGTCTGGAGACACTGTGATCAAGAATTTGACATGTAAAGATTGCAGCCAACAATGAAACACAACAGCTAGTCTGTGATGTCTGGGGAGCAGTTTGGAGCAATGGTCAATCAGAGCTGGTGGTGTGTGAGGGAAGCATAAACTTAGATAAATATGTGTTCATGTTGCAGAAAGGACTCCCTCCAATCTTCTCCAGTGGTGAAATGATTAAAGAAGACTCTTTATTTATGGAAGACGTGGTTCCTTGTCACATGGCTAAAAAGACCCAATCTTGGGTCTTTTGGTTGAAAGAGAATGGCATTAAAAAGGTTCCATGGCTAAACCAGTCACCAGATATGAACTCTATTGAACACTTCTGGGGCATAATGGACAGAACACTTCATCATCATCATCATCGTTTAACATCTGCCTTCCATGCTGGCATGCTGGGATTTCAGAAAAAGAAAAAGAAAAAGAAAAAGAAAGCATCCTCAAAGCCAGATCTTTTGAGATTACTCCATGAAATTTGGCAAGAAATTCCTCAAAGAATGTTTGTCATTTGATCAGTAGCATGCCTAATAGGGTCCTTGCATTGAAAAATGCAAAGGGCATGTCTAGTAAATACTAGATATTTCCATTATAATAATAAATAGTTTCAATGCATAATTTCAGATTTAAATAAATTTTAATGGTTATAAGGGTGTCTATTTACTTCTGTCATGTGTGTGTGTATATATATATATATATATATATATATATATATATATATATATATATATATACACACACACACACACACATATATGTATGTCTGTGTATGTGTGTCTGTGTTTGTCCCCCCAACATCGCTTGACAACCAATGGTGGTGTGTTTACGTCCCCGTAACTTAGCGGTTCGGCAAAAAGAGACCGATAGAATAAGTACTAGGCATCCAAAGAATAAGTCGTGGGGTTGATTTACTTGACTAAAGGCGGTGTTCCAGCATGGCCACAGTCAAATGACTGAAACAAGTAAAAGAGTAAAGATATATATATATATATATATATATATATATATATATATATATACGAGTGATGTACAAACAAAAGTTGTAGTCAATACATTTTGTTGGAGGAAATTACATGCATTTAAAAGCAGTTTGATTCTACTCCACAGTACATAACTTTTGTGGATGTAGAATACAACAACCATGTCATATGTTTTGAAACATTCATACATGTTTAATATGGATGTATATAATTTTTAATGAAATCTTAAAATGTATTTAATATTACTTCTCATATGCATATGAATATCAGTGTCATGATAGTTCCTTGAATTTTGGGTTAGATATAGCTGAAATATGTGTAAGGTTAAAAATTTAAACATACTAGAAATAACATGATCTTTGACTACAGATTTTGAAGTAACTATACAGATATATATAAAAGATATCGTAGCAAGGAAAGCTCTTGCCTGGAGTGCATGCTATAAATTGAGAAAGGTATGGAGTTCAAAGTGAGCAAGGAAATTGAAAGTGAGGCTGTTTCTGGTAACAGTGGAGTCTGTTCTTCTATGAGGGGCTGAAACATGGATGCTCACTAAAGCATTGGAGAAGCAGTTGGATGGTTTTATATGAGGATGCTTAGAATGGCATTCAATGTCTCCTGGAAGAGTCAAGCAACAAATGCCGACTTATATCAGGGACTATCAAAAGTAGCATTGAAGATACAGCATAGAAGGATGAGGCTAGCTGGACACTGCATTGGACATACCAATGAAATTTCTTACAAGTTAGTGCTCTGGCAACCAACGGAAGGAAGAACCAGCAGAGGAAGGAGGAAGACGACCTATATCAACAACTTGCTGGAAGATGCTGGTATGGAAGAGGTTCAGGAGCTGAGGACCATTATGGAAGATTGAGATGAATGGGGAAAACATGTGGAAACAGTCTTGGGGCATCCTGAGGGATGACCTTCATAGATAGATAAATGTTAAATTTAGGTTATTTTAAATCAAGTTTAAGAACATCAAAGAAACACTGATGAGGTGACTCAGACCTTAGAGTATTGTCAAATTTATTATCAAGTTAAACAACCTATATACATACATACACCAAAAAATGTACATACATACATGCTGATTGCTACTTCTTGTCAGAAGAGTGCTATCCCTTTACTGAACATTGCACGATCATGTGCATGCAGGTGGTCTTCAGCCCAGCGTTCATTCTGCAAAAACATCAATAGATGTAACATAAGCGTGGCTGTGTGGTAAGAAGCTTGCTTTCCAACCACATGGTTCCAGGTTCAGTTGCACTGCATGGCATCTTGGGCAAGTGTCTTCTTCTATAGCTTTGGGTTGATCAAAGTCTTGCGAGTGGATTTGGTAGACAGAAACTGAAAGAAGCCCATTGTGTGTGTATGTGTGTATGTGTGTGTGTGTGTGTGTGTGTGTTTGAGTCTGTGTTTGTCCCCCACCACCACTTGACAACTGGGTTGGTGTGTTTATGTCTCCGTAACATAATAGTTTGGCAAAAGAGACCAGTAGAATAAATACTAGGTTTAAAACCAAAACAAGTCCTGGGGTTGATTTGTTCAACTAAAACCTTTCAAGGTGGTGCTCCAGCATGGCTACAGTCAAATGACTGAAACAAGTAAAAGAAAAAAATGAGATATGTTAATTCTTATCTTTTATTTGTTTCAGTCATTAGACTGAAGCCATGTGATATAGGATGTTTTGTTGAACGAGCTCCTATCACCCAGTTCAGTAAAAGAGATTGATGGAATAAGTGCCAGGCTTAAAAAAAAAAGTAAGTTCTGGGATTGATTCATTCAACTTAAAAAAGAATTCTTCAAGGCAGTGCTCCAACATGGCCACAGTCTAATGACTGAAACAAGTAAAAAAACAAAAAAACATGTACTGTAGCGTGCGTGGTGGTAGAACCATCTCACAAGCAGCTCAATTTTTCCCTAGCTCATGTGACTATAGATGGCTGCCAAACCTGGATCTATTCCATCTCATGCACAGATTTTTTAATTAATTTTTTTTTGAAACTTCGGCTACTGGTAGAATGTGTCATGTAGAACAGGGTTTACTCTTAACGTTTTTGACAACATTTTCTATTTTAGAAGTTATTTTGTGTTAAAGTTGTTGTATTTGGGTAATTTTAACCAATCAATGACGTGTATTCAACTGAAGAAAATTACTGCTGCTGTTTGCGAACAACAACTTCCAGGCCCATTGATAAAATGATGAATCTTTGACAACAGAAAAATTTAAACTGAAAATCTCCCTTAACAAAACCCTTCTTTAATAACCAGAGATGTTTTATAGCAACATATATGAGAATGTGTCTATCTATCTATCTATCCATCTACCTCTCTCTCTCTCTCTCTCTCTCTCTCTCTCTTTCTCTCTCTTTCTCTTTCTCTCTTTCTCTCTCTCTCTTTCTCTCTCTCTCTCTCTCTCTTTCTCTCTCTCTCTCTCTCTCTCTCTCTCTTCTCTCTCTCTCTCTCTCTCTCTCTCTCTCTCTCTCTCTCTTTCTCTCTCTCTATACACACACACACACACATACACACATTAATAATAGGCAGAAGTTACCGAATGGCAATGGCCAAATTCGTGTTTGATAAGTGTCAATACATGAAACTCTCAACTTTTGACTTACTCTCTAACTTCTGCCGATGATATATATACATATATTTGTAAAAGAAATCTCATCAAGCAATCGAACCAATGAATGAGTCTCTACCTGGTCGCTCGATACGCTAAAAATAGCAGCCAAAGTATCCCCCCACCTTAATCACATGCCCATTGTACGTAATGTCCTAGATTATCCCTAAAAAGATGGTTTGCTGAAGGCTGGAATGTCTTTGATGATAGGTTTGCTGTATCAGGGCTAAATAACAACAAAATTATTACTGAGACAGACCAACGATGGAGCCTCTATGTGGTTGCATGACCTGCTAGAAAAAGTAGCCAAACTATCTATTCTGTGATATGCACGTAGTCTATTATGTCTGTGAAGAAAGACGGAATGGTCACAGCTGGGACGTCTTTGATCATATCTGTTCAATCAGATCCAACTCGGGACTAAACAACAGGTGATGAAGGGAAGAGACGAGGCAACGAGAGAGAAAGTCTTTACTTGGTCACTCGAGTTGCTAGAAAGAGCAACCAAATCTTCCTGACAAAAAAAAAAAATGACATTTCCGTCTTCAAGAAAAAAAAAAAACCAAATTTATATTATTTTATAATGTTCGCTTAGGAATTCATTACTTCTGGAAAAGAATGAGACAAAATGGCCATGGCTGGAATGCCTTTTCTCACATATCCATTATAGTCAGAGCTATCCTGTGGTTAAGACATTATTCTTCACTGAATGATGAAGCAGCTAAAGTTAAAGAAAAGTTGAAAGAATAAAAGACAGCAAGTATCCATATACCAAATATTGGGATTCCCTTGACTAGCGTAATTTATTCAGATTTTCGTATGAAATAAATAGAAAATGTTATGGGAACTCGGTACATATTATGGCTGATATCCAGTGTTATACGAGAGTAGTTTCACGGATCTTGTGAATCTCAGTCACAGACTTTTTTAATTAACTTTTTTTAACTAAACAGTTTGAAACTTCAGATCCAGGTTGAATGTGTCAGAGGTTTTTCTATTCTGTATATAAAAAAGTTTAGCTACATACACAGTGAGCTTTGTGTCTCTTGTGATGCATACATGTATGCATGCATCCATCCTTACACACGCACACACACACACACACACACACACACACACACAATAACATTAATGTCACCCACACATTTTTTGTTGATGACCTAAAGTTATATTCTGGTAATATGAGAAACATCAAGAGACAATTAGAGCTAGTTACAGCATTCTCACAACATACAGGAATGGAATTTGGGCAAGATAAGTGCTCATACATGATAGCCAACCAGGCAGAGAATATGCACATCAATGGCTTGTCTATCTCCCCTATCTCAAATGATGAAAGCTTCAAGCACCTTGGAATTGATGAGAATATTGCATACATTGGTGTTGTGGCTAAAGCCAGAATTGCAAGAGTCTACTTCTGTAGACTCTGGAAAATATGGAATTCAGAACTGTCCGCCTTTAAGAGGATCATGTCTCACAATGCTTTTGTAGTACTAGTGCTATTACCAACTTTTGAGATATTAGACTGAACACTCAGTGAAATATACAGCCTGGTCATCAAAACCAGAAAAATACTAACCACCACTGGCAACTTTCACATTAACAGTGACACTAATAGGATTTACGTGAAATGTAGCGATAGTGATAGAGGCATAAGGTCAGTCTAAACAGCCTTTGAATGTCATATTGTATCACTCAGACAACACCTGCTGAATAGTAAAGAAAGAAATGCATTCCATGCATACTTAAAAGTGAGAGCAACAACATCTTCAGAATTGGAGAACTACTGTGCAGGTACTCTGAGAATACAACTGTCTCATGCAACCCAAAGAAGGCTGGACTGGCCTGCCTAAACAGAAGCTTGGAGGAGAAGCAGGCATCATACCTACGAAAAGCAATGCATGAGGACATATTCCATAAGCTAGAGGGTGACAACAGCATTGACAGGAAGAGTAGCCTCTCCTGGAGCTGCAGTAGATACATTACATCTCATCTAGAAGAATATACCTTTGCTATGTAGGAACAGGAGACAGCTACTAAATACCTGATAAAGAAGAGGGACAAAGATACCACCAAATCTCCATGTGATAAAAGATGTCAATTCTGCTATACGAGTGTGGAAAATATCACTCACATCATCTGCAGCTGTCCTAAAGTGTCTATGAGATACTACCTACCCCTGAGGCATCATATAGTTGCAAAGATTATTTACAGTGCTATCCATAGGAAGGACTGCCCTGACATTTACATCAAAGACATATAAGAACCAACTGGTATTCACACCTTTAAAAACAAGGAATACTGGTGGAACACCCCAATTAAAACATCAATTCAATACAAACATAGTTGATCTGTGGGACAAGGAACAAAAGTCATGCACTGTTGTAGAGGTCAGCTACCCAGCGGATGTGAACATATAATCCAAAGTGCAATGAAAAGAAAACATTTATGACAAATCAATGTGGAACTTACAGCTCTTGTACCCTGATTCTGAATTTTCATTTGTACCTCTCATCATGGGTGCATTAGGTTATATACCAACAAATTTACACAAAAACCTAGAAATACTCAGTTTTACAGAGAAATAGCAAAAGAAACTGACACAATTTCTCCAAATCCAATCAATGAGTGACACAGTGAAGACTTGTAAGACATTCCAAAAATTCTCCAACTCAAAAAGTTTTGTTGCTTCAACTCTCAAGAACTTAAAACAAACTCAAAGAAAAATCATACATACATACGTACGTACGTACATGCATGCATACATACATACATACATACATACATACATACATACGTACATATGTATGTATTATGGTGTTGTATGCTTGAAGTATTGTGAAATAAATATCAATGATTTAGAAAGCCACTGTAGTTAGATACAAATATGAACAGAGATCAAACATTTGTCTTAACATATTTAATTATCCTAATATTTTGAAGTACATGTGTCTGTATAATACTCAACCACTTAAACTTCAGTTCAGTTAAAAGGTAGTTTAATTATTTAAGACCCATTTTTCCATCTAAGCATGGGTTTGATGAAAACTGAGCCAGTATTTTATAGCCAGATGTCCTTCTTGTTGCCAATCCTTGCCTGTTTTGCAAGTGAGGAATTGTTTTTATTCTACTGATCTTAAAAAGATTACTCTGTAAAGTGGTTAGAAGTAAGAAGGGCATCCAGCCATAAAAATAGTACTAGAGCAGAAATTGGAGTATGGCACAATTCTCTAGTTCATCAGATCCTTTTGAACCACCTTACCCATGCAAACATGGAAAGTAGGCATTAAATGATGATGAGGAGGATGATGATCCCATGCCAAATGGCAAATTAGTGCAGTATAGACTTGTAGGGAAGTGTGGTGACTTTTTCTGAATCATGTCGGGATCACCAATTGTAGGGACAGTTGAAAAAATCACGTCGGGGTCACCAATTGTAGGGAAGTGGTTATACACCATTAGGTGTACTCCGCTTCCGTACATTAAATTTCTTGAAGAAACAATGGAACGCAGATTCTGAACTATCAACACAACAATATTTATTACAATAGAATTCTGCTCACACTAGGAGGGAATTCGGCAGCACTTCGCCCTTTGGTTACTGAGACGCCGTCAATGAAGTTGCGTGGTTATTTGTGTAGCTCCAGAGTTGGGTTGTGGAGAGAGGCTGCTGCGACGTCTAGGCTCTTCGACGGCCAGCGAACAAAGTGGGTGAAAGAAGCAGGAACGTTTGAATATCAATGACTACGCATGCGCATGAGACTCTTCCTGTATTCCTTCCGGAACTAGTCCTGCGCATGCGTGGATAAAAACTCCGGAAATGTCACCTGCTATAAGGCGTCACTACAGACTTTTCTGATTTTGTGTACCAGAAATTAACTAAAATTGTTTAATCCCCTCTATAAGAGTTACAGGAAGACAGAAGGATGGATTAAGTAATCAACACAAATGTATGAATAGGAAGGAAAATATGAGATTAGTCAATGATCTGTAAAGATGTTGATAGGAGTATAAGCTGTGTCTCTTTGTTACAGATATTGATGATATTAAGGATGATGATGATGATGTTAGTGACCCTATTCTTTACTTCATACTGTTTCAGCTGTTACCAGAATCAAACATGAATCGATTGTCTTATGTTATACCTGCACGATTTCTCATTTTGGTTGCCCACTTTGTTACAGTTGTAATGATTACATTATCCAGGGTAAGTTATACAGAAATGTCATACCACTTCTATCTTCATTGTTATCCCACTGATATCTGTATTATTGCTATCACATTGATATTGTTATTCATATCACACTGATATCATTCAGTTCATCTCAGAAACTTGTTTTCTTTCTAATACAAAAATAGCAGGGTGATAGATTTAGTTCGGTCAACTTATAAGATTTAAAATGTTAACACTTTCTGCATTTGGTAACAATGCAAATTTAATGGACATTCAAATCTCTTAGAACTGTTAAAAGTGTATGCTTAGTAGGATGTAAGACCTTACTGTGTGCTCACTCGTACATATATTTCATTCGGAAAGTACAGTAAAAAGCATAAAGTCAGCTGATTGGCACTAAAAATGGTAGAATATACATGAATGTTATTCTCAAAAATAAAAGTTGTTAGAAAGCCTGCATCTAAAATAGTAAAACAATTTAACCAACTTTACTCCTGATTTTGTTCAAATAGTCAACAATATAGGCACAGGTGTAGCTGTGTGCTAAGAATTTTGCTTCCCAACCACATGGTTCTAGCTTCAATCCCACTGCATGACACCTTGGGCAAGTGTATTCTACCAGAACCATGACTGCTGTCTAATGACTGAAATAAGTAAAAAAAGAGATAAAAGGTTTCAGTGTCAAAGCCAACTCAAATCTGATGACAATCAACAACATAGCATTGTTGGACATGGCAGATGTAGCCACATGTGCAACCAAATGCTTTTGCTCCTTAAAATCTTCCTTTAGCATTCAGATTACACTGTCAAATGTAATGCTTATTTATTCTCATTGTTTTAAATTAATCAGACATTAACTTGTCACTTCAAGATTTTGATCATGTGATTGTTTATTTTTATAATGACATGGTAAGGTATGTGTGAGAGACCAGATCTGGCTTGTTTGAATATAGAACAGGTAATATATGCGCAAGTATGCACATGTTTACATTTTGTATTGGAACTACAATTATAGAACACAGTTGCTAGAACCTTCAAAAATTTCCATTTAACAACATGATCGTTTTTGTTGTTGTTTAAAGGTACAACAATGAATGTTAAAATGTGTCTTGTATATGAAACGTGTGTATATGTGTGTATATAATATATATCATCATCATCATCATCATCATCGTTTAACGTCCGCTTTCCATGCTAGCATGGGTTGGATGATTTGACTGAGGACTGGTGAACCGGATGGCTACACCAGGCTCCAATCTGATCTGGCAAAGTTTCTACAGCTGGATGCCCTTCCTAACACCAACCACTCCGAGAGTGTAGAGGGTGCTTTTTATGTGCGATCGACATGAGGGCCAGTCAGGCGGTACTGGCAACGGCCATATATATTATATGTATGTATATATATATGTGTGTGTATATATATATATGTATATATATATATACGTATATATATATATATATATGCGAGTAAAAATAAATACAAAAAAAGGTGGATTTTTTTGTATGATTGTGTATAGAGGAATATATTATTTTGCTTAAAAGAGTTCCAACACTCTGTTTTTTATGTTTTATTTATATTCCTGCAGAACTAATGTGGGGTATAGAATATGGAATATACAATATATAATATAATATACAATATATAATATAAAATAAAATAAAAATGGATGGCACCATGAAATAAAGTATTGAATGTAGATGAAATATTGAGTGTTCAATATAAAGGATCAAATATATAAATATATATATATAAAGGCGACTCGAGTTTCAGGGCTATTTCCCTTCGTCATGGCCGGTATGACAATCTTTAACATATATATATATATATATATATATATATATATATATATATATATAAAGCACTGTTTGAGCATTGGGCCTCATGGAGGCTGTGACATCAAGCCAAGTGAGATCGTAGTTGTGGTCGATGCTAGTGTCGCGTAACTGTCCCATTGAAAGCACCCTTCAATTGTTTGGGGATAAGCTGTGCTTGTGAAGATCTGTTGAACCGAATGAAATTGTAGTTGTGGCTGATGCCAGTGCCACCTGACTGGTACCCATTCCAGTGGCATGCAAAAACCACCATTTGAGCATTGGGCTTCATGGAGGCAGTGACAGGTGACCAAAATCTTTGGCAATATACCATGCTTGTGTAGACCTGTCAAGCCAAGTGAGATCATAGTTGTGGCTGATGCCAGCATCAGGTCATTGGCACTCATGCCAGTGGCATGTAAAAAAAACACTCATTATACTCTTGGAGTGGTTGGTGTTGGGAAGGACATCCAGCTGTAGAAACCATGCCAAATTAGATCGGAACCTGGTGTGCCCTCACCACAGCTTACCAGTTGTCATTCAAACCATCCAACCCATGCCAGCATGGAAAGCAGATGTTAAAGGATGGTGATGATGATGATGATGATTCTTATCTTTGAGTATGTCTTTGAGATATATTTTCACCAAGGAGAAGAATAGCACAGCACAGCTGTAGACAAATTATAGTTTACATTGAATACTCTATATGGAGCTTCTATATGGAGCTTCTATATGGAGCTTCTATATGGAGCTTCTATATGGAGCTTCTATATGGAGCTTCTATATGGAGCTTCTATATGGAGCTTCTATATGGAGCTTCTATATGGAGCTTCTATATGGAGCTTCTATATGGAGCTTCTATATGGAGCTTCTATATGGAGCTTCTATATGGAGCTTCTATCTACACCTTTTCTGCATTTCAAGCATGATCACATTCTAGTTGGCAGTAGCATAGTGTATTTTGTACCTTTCCTGTTCACTAAATTATTGTCTGGTTTACTTTGGTTTACTTTGAGATAATTTTTAAGTTGATATCTGGTTGAAATATGTTTATATATATCTTTTATATTTTAACTCAGGAACGAAATGTAATGCAATCTCTACCTCTAAGTTATACACCAGAGGAGTACAGCAGTAAGCAAACTGAGTGAGTACAATTCAATTTAGTGTTTTAAAGAAATATATTTACTATGTGATGTATATATATAATTACATATAAGTGCTGAAAAGTAAAGAAAACAATATCCTACATGTTGGAAGTGAGCTCCTCAGGAAGTACTCTCTTCCTGATGACCTGCCATACAACTCCAAATTAGCTGGACTAGCCTACCTCAAAGAAGAGCTGAAAGTGAAACACTCAGCATATCAAAATCCATCATGCATGGGTATAGTAACATTGACATGAAGTGAAGCCTCTCTTTGACATGTGACTGCTACATCACATCATACTTCGAAGGTTATGCATTTGCAATCCAAGGACAGGAGATTGCTACTAAATACCTAAAGAGACAGTGAACCTCTTGGAGTTCCAAGATGCAACCATAAATGTAGATTATATCATATTTCTGCAGAAGACATCACACGTGATTAACAGCTACCCAAAAATGTCATCAAGGTACTACCTCCTTATGTGACATGACATTGGCTCAAAAGCAATATACAATGTCATTCAGAAAAAAAGACTGTCCCATAATAGATATAGAGAATCCCCTGTTACTGAATATGTATACATATACAGTACATGGAATACTGGTGGGACATTCCCATCAAAACATCTGTCAAGTGTAAGCTTAACAGGCCAGATGTTGTTGTTTGGGACAGACAAGAAAAAGTATGTACTGTCATAAAGATCAGCTGTCTTGCTGATGTGAATATCTCTTTGAAAATCAAAGAGAAAGAAGATAACTATGGACAACTGCTTTGAAACCTCCAACTTCTGGATTATAAATTTACATTTATACCAATAATAATTTGGTTTTGTAAGTAATCGCTTAACTTTTAGACTGGATAAGCATGGATTTTCAGAAAAAGAAATCAACCAACTGATTCGCATATTACAAATACAACCTGTAAGTGGAACAATAAAACTATGCAAGACTTTTCTCAGGTTCAAAATGTGGCATTGTTTTCTTTATCTACATTAGTGGGGGTGGATGCTCTGAGAGTGTAGCTGCTAGAATAAGAATAGCCTGGGCAAAGTTCAGAGAGCTCCTACCTCTACCGGTGACAAAGGGCCTCTTGCTCAGAGTAAAAGGTAGACTGTATGACACATATGTGTGAACAGCCATGCTACATGGCAGTGAAACATGGGCCGTGACTGCTGAGGACATGCGTAAGCTTGCAAGGAATGAAGCTAGTATGCTCCGTTGAATGTGTAATGTCAGTGTGTATATATGACAGAGTGTAAGCGCCCTGAGAGAAAAGTTGACCAGAAGCATCAGATGTGGTGCACTGGTATGGTCATGTGTTGCGTATGGATGAGGAAAGCTATGTGAAAAAGTATCATATCCTAGTAGTAGAGGGAACCTGTAGAAGAGGTAGACTCAGGAAGACCTGGGATGAGGTGGCGAAGCATGACCTTCGAACATTGGGCTTCATGGAGGTGATGACAAGTGACCGAGACCTTTGGAGATATGCTGTGCTTGAGAAGACCTTGGCAAAACAAGTGAGACCATATCTATGGCCTATCCCAGTGCAGTATAACTGGCTTATTTAAGAGTACCTTTCAATCATTGGGCAATAAACTGTGCTTGCAAAGACCTGTTGAGTCAAGTGAAGTCATTGTTCTGGCCAGTGACAGTACTGCCTGATTGGCACCTGTACTGGTGGCCCAGTAAAAAGCACCATTCGAGTGTGATCATTTCCAGTGCTGCCTGACTGGCTCTTGTGCCGGTGGCACATAAAAAGCACCATTTGAGCGTGGATGATGCCAGTGCCAGCTGACTGATCCTGTGTCGGTAGCACATAAAAAGCACCATTCAAGTGTGGTTGTTGCCAGTGCCACCTGACTGACTCCCATACCGGTGGCATGTAAAAAGCACCATTCAAGCATGGTTGATGCCAGCACTGCTTGACTAGCCCTCGTGCCGATGGCACATAAAAAGCACCCACTACACTCTCGGAGTGGTTGGCGTTAGGAAGGGCATCCAGCTGTAGAAACTTTGCTAGATCAGATTGGGGCCTGGTGCAGCCTTCTGGCTTGCCATCCCTCAGTCAAACCGTCCAACCCATGCTGCATCACTGTCCTTAATTTGCTCCAGCTCAAATTATATCAGTGATATTGTAAATTTATATGAATAAAACCAAATAGAGTATAGACCAACCTAAAAAATAATCAACTTTCTGAACATCATCGACACACTGTCTTATCCAGTAACACACAATATTACTGTATTAACAATATTATACTGTTATTCAATATTTACACACAATACAAGTTTACTGATGATAAGTTTAAATTTTAAGGAAATTTTAATAGCTACTATACATTATTAAAGTCTATAATATTTATACTGCTTTTTATTAATGATTTATTAATACTAATAAACTGTACTGACTGGGGTAGACTGCTCTCCCCCACCTCTTGGTATGCCACAGTATATCCTCCATCCTTGTGTTACATTATTCTTACATTCAAATAGACATGACTGCAAGAACAAATGCACTAATTCCAAAATGATAACTAAGAGAAAATCTATGTACTTCTAACATCTTTTTTAGTTTTTATACCAGCTAATGACAAGTACAAATATGACTATTACGATTTTCTATTATGAATATCTGAGTCTTTTCATATGAAACAAATTGTATAGCAGCATGAAAAATAAAAACTATAATCCATTTTAACATCTAATCTCCTCCATTACATAAATATGAATGAATTTGTTGAACTTTGTTTAATAAATTAAATCATATACTGATTATTTCTATACTAGCTTTCATACTTATACAAATTTATATAAGTAAATTCAAAAGTAAAGTATGAAAAAAAGACATTAGAAATCTTTGGAAATAATTCCAATTAAAGGATGAACTTACATTCATCCAATAAAAAATATATGTAAAATAATATATATATATATATATATATATATATATATATATATATATATATATATATATATATATATATATATAGAGTTATTAATATTTCTAAGTCTCTCTAAAGGAGACTACGACAGCGGTACTGGAAATTAATAGTTATCGCCAAGCCAACATGGCAGTCCCAAAATTAGGACGAAAGCTGCCGTGAATTAGCTCCAAGAAGCCATCGCCTCTAGCTAGCTATGTGACACACGAGCTAATTCACGGCAGCTTTCGTCCTAATTTTGGGACTGCCATGTTGGCTTGGCGATAACTATTAATTTCCAGTACCGCTGTCGTAGTCTCCTTTAGAGAGACTTAGAAATATTAATAACTCTATTTCTGAAAACCAGTGGATAGATTCCACTGAAATTAGATAAATAACTTTCGAACAGACAGTCAGCAGCGCCGCCTGGCTAGGGCTTGGCTGCTCTTCATTGACAAGGGGCAACACCCTGAAACTAGTCTGCAGATGCCAAACCAGCAGGGGGACACTGCTGACCTCCCCTGTTCGAAGGTTATAAAGGACACAGGTTTCGTGTGTCACATAGCTAGCTAGAGGCGATGGCTTCTTGGAGCTAATTCACGGCAGCTTTCGTCCTAATTTTGGGACTGCCATGTTGGCTTGGCGATAACTATATATATATATATATATATATACATAGTAATAAGATAGGAGATGAAATGTATAATAGATTTTATTGAGCGCAACACATGTTTCGACCCGTTGTTCTGGGTCTTTTCAAGTACATCAATAAAAAAGTCTCACTAGACATTTTTTGGGTCCACTCATGTACTGCTATATGTCCATCAAATTTGAGAATTTGATGGACATATAGCAGTATGTAAGTCGACCCAAGAAATCTCTAGTGGGACATTTTTATTGATGTATCCAAAGAGACCCAGAATGACGTGTCGACACATGTGTTGTGCTCTATAAAATCTATTAGACATTCCATCTCCTATTTTATTACTATTACCCCAACTGCCACTATGAAGTTCCTGCAATAACTCTACGGATAACAATAGATAACCTAAACTGTGCAATGTGCTTTACTCATCATCTATTTATACATTTTGTATAATTTTTCCATTATATATATATATATATACACACACATACATGCATGCATGCATGTATACATACATACTTACATACATACATACCTGCATACATACATACATACATACATACATACATACATACATACATACACATATAAAACATACAGATAAAAAAATAATTTTATATTATTAGCATTATCCTGCATTTGAGAATAAAATCATTTCCTTGTCTGTATCTTTCAATACATCTCAACACTTCTAAAGCAAACTTTGTTAACTTTCAATATAAGTTGAATTTAACACACACACACACACACACACACACACACACACACACACACACACACACACATTGTGAGTTTCTTTTTATTTCAATTTTCAGATTTGTGGTTGCACTCAGCCTATCTTATGTGATGTTTACCTGTGAATTCCTTGGATTCCTCAGTGGTACAACTATGTTCATTGGTTCTCAGTGTATATTTTGTATCCTTTATGATTGAAACAGTATATTTTCTATGTATTCTTTTATTCTTTTCTTAGTTTCAGTTATTCTGTTCTGGCCATTCTTGGACACAACCTTCAAGGGCCTTTATTCAATCATATTGACTCTAGTTCTGATTTATTGCCCTGTATTTTATTGCTTACTATGTATCAAATGGCTAAGTTACCGTTTCATGTAAAGGGAGACAACTAGATGTACAATTCTTAACTCACTTACATACTACTTGCATGCATTGAACTCTGCCTACCTGCCTTCTTGCTTACCTGTGCAGTTATGAAAGGTTTCAACTTGACAAACTTGGTAGTCCACTAATGTGAAAGAACTAGATATAGAATGCAAATGTATTTTGGAAACATGACCATCATTGTTCCAGTAGAACAGCTGTTTGTAAAGCCTTGTCAAAAAAAGTATAGATATATACAGTCATCATCATCATCATCATCATCATCATCATCATCTGATGTCCATATTCCATGCATGCATGCATGGGTAGGACAGTTGACAGAAGCTGTCCAGATAGAAAACGCCTCCAGGCTACTGTGTCTGTTTTGGCATTGTTTTTACAACTGGATGCCCTTCCTAGCACTAACGACTCTACAGAGTGGACTCAGTGCTTTTTATGTGAAACTAGCACTGGTGAGGTTAGTTTTGGCTTGATTTTACAGCTAGTTACCCTTCCAAATACCAGCCACTTTACAGTATGGACTGGATGCTTTTTATGTGGCACCAGCACTGGTAGGGTAGCCAAGTAATTAGCAAGGCAAGGAATTTTGAGAGGGGAAGGAACTTGTGTCAGAAGATGAAAGAGAGACAAAGAGGCAGAAACAGGTGTCTTGCTATAATGGAGGGGGCATTAAAGGAGGTGATCTGGTGTCAGATGATGAAAGGTTAGAGTGTGACAAAGAAATAAAGAGGCAGAAATGGATGCCTTGCTATAGAGGAGGTACATGGTTACTCAGCAAGAGAGAGAGAGAGAGTGAGAGACAAAGAGAGAGAGAGAGAAGGTATAAATTACATATTTTTCCTTTATTAGAGTAAATTTGGTGTACAAATGTTTCCAGTATTTTTTATAGGTACTTTACTGATAGGTTTACTTAATTGGTCTATTGATCAATTGAGAAAAATTGAACGACCTAAACAAATTAATGCTACTTTCATCAGAGCCATTTCTGGTTACAACAAAGCAAAACACTGAAGGAATGGTACAGGCATGGAGGAGGAAGGAAAAGAGCGAAAGTAGTAAGTAGAATAGAGTCATAAAACAGTGTTTGTAATCAGATCAATACATGAACATATTTGCATTGTTTTAGGGTTGGATATTCTCCAAATATTGTGTTGAAATTTGATATGGGCTGTTTACACACATGGTCAACTTATGTCTTTAATATTTGGTCATTGGTGCTATCAAGCATAGTAGGGGAATTGTATCAGAAAATGAATGGAATATCAGTGGTAATCATATTGTGATGTGCAGAATGCTCTGATTATATTGAGAGATGTGAGTCTGAAATGAGGCAAAATCAATTAATCATCTACAGATTCATTGCTTAAATAGTCACTACATATAGTAGTGTAATGTTCTTGGATGTACCAATTTACATTGGCTATTTAATCAATGAGTCCGTGGATTAATGAATTAAATGGATGCTGATGAAGGTGCAAAATCTCCCAAAATATGACATATAACACCCATTACTCAGTTTTTCATCTTTGATTTCATTGTTTGTTTACATCTGATATCTCAGATACAAAACATCATAACAAAATCAGTGCTGGCTATAATTTCTAGAGAAAATCTGTAGAGGTGGCCTTAACATGATTTAAGTGTACTGCTAACACAGTAGTACATGGTATTAACTTATAAAAATGTTTTATACTTTGTAGCATATTATGGTTACATAATGAAATGCCATGTGCCTACAAGTCATTAAGATTCCCCTACTATGCTTGATAGCACCAATGACCAAATATTAAAGACTTAAGGTGACCATGTGTGTAAATGACCCCTATCAAATTTCAACACAACATTTCGAGAATACCTAACCTAAAAACAATGCAAATATGTTCATGTGTGTTGACCTGATTACAAACACTAATCTTCTGTGACTGTCCTTTTCACAAATTTCACCCATCCTCTCTCCCTCCTATTAAGTGACTCCTTCCTCTATTCTTTCCTTCCTTCTCTTCACCTTCTTGTAACTTTTTTTTCCTCTTTTTCTCTATTCTCCTTGCCTTAAGCATTAATTTTTTTTTAGATTGTTCAATTTTTCTCAACTAATCAATAGACCGATTGAGTAACGTACCTCTAATGACTACTGGAAACATTTGTACATCAAATTTACCCTAATAAAGGAAAAATATCTAATGACCATTATTTATGTCTTGTCTTATATATCACTCTGTGTAAAAACCAGTTTGGAGCCCAGTCACAGATTTACAATATAGAAGTTGTGATGAACCATAACCTTGGATCCTATCATAAGAATACTTGGAGTTCTTCACTAATCTAAACAATATTGTTAGCTTGGTGTGCCAACAGAGAGCTTACAAAGTATTTTGCCAAGATTGATAATCCCTCACTATTAGCTATATATATATATATCCAGCAAAATAGCTAGTTCTAAAATCTCTATGTGAGATGCAAGTAGTAAGTCTACTGAAAAGTAATGGTTGTTACCACTTCAACGAGGTTGTTCCATACAGAACACTGTTACTACGCTTTTTGACCCCAGGAGGACATCTCTTCTAGCTGATTAACAACACTCTGTGTCCGTTATATTGCAAACAAAGGAGCAAATAATTCCCATTTAGCACTGACAGGAACCAATAGACTAACTAGCTTCCAAGTATAACTCTTCATAGGTACTGGTAATACATGTCTGCTAGACATGGGCAGTCATTCGTCCCAGTTTGCAATATATAAATAAATAAGTGATACACATCTGCTGATCCTGTCAGTGCTAGATGAGAATTGTTTGCTCCCTTGTTTGCAATATAACGGACACAGACAGAGTGTTGTTAACCAGCTGAAGAAGATGTCCCCCTGGGGTTAAAAAGAGTAAAAACAGTGTTCTGTATGGAACAACCTCATTGAGGTGGTAACAGCTATTACTTTCCGGTAGAGTTATTACTTGTATCTCGCATAGAGATTTTAGAACTAGCTAATTTGCGGGATGTAAGATCAGTAGCTGTGTGTTGCTTATGTGTATATTGCAAACTGGAATGAATGACTGCCATGTCTATGAGACAAGTATAGCCAGTACTGACGAAGAGCTATACCCAGAAACCAGCTAGTCTATTGGTTCCTGTCAGTGCTTGATGGGAGTTGTTCGCTCCCTTGTTTGTAATATAATGGACACAGATAGTGTGTTGTTAACCAGCTGGAGGAGATGTCCTCCTGGGTTTAAAAAGAGTAGTAACAGTGTTCTGTGTGGAACAACCTCGTTGAGATGATAACAACCATTACTTTATATATAGATATATATCATCATCATCATCATCATCATCATCATCATCATTTAACGTCTGATTTCCATGCTATCATGGGTTGGATGGTTTGACTGGGGACTAGCAAGCCAGGAAGCCGCACCAGGCTCCAATTCGATCTGGCAATGTTTCTACAGCTGGATGCCCATCCTAACGCCAACCACTCAAAGAGTGTAGTGGGTACTTTTTACGTACCACCAACATGGGAGCCAGTCAGGTGGCACTGGCCCATGCATGAAAGGTGCTTATTGCATACCACCAGCACAGGAGCCAGTCAGGCGGCACTGGCATCAGCCATGACTACAATTTCCATTTGATTGTGATTTAATTTTGATTTTGAATTTACTTAACTCAGTAGGTCTCCTCAAGTGTGGCATATTGCTCGATGATTCAAAGGTACTTTTTAAATAGGCTGGTTATCTGACACTAGTGTCGGCTACAGCTGTGATCTCACTTCCCTTGCCAGGTCTTCTCAATCACAGCATATCTCCAGAGGTCTCAGTCTTTTGTCATTGCCTCTGTTAGGCCCAATGTTCGATGGTCATGCTTCACCACCTCATCCCATGTCTTCTTGGGTCTCCCTCTTCTACAAGTTCCTTCCACTGTTAGGGAGTGACACTTCTTCACACTGCTCTTCTCATCCATACGCAGCACATGATCATACCAACGCAGTTGTCTCTCTTGCACACCACATCTAATGCTTCTTATGTCCAACATTTCTCTCAGGGTGCTTACACTCTGTTGTGTGTGCACACTGCCATTACACATCCAGTGGATCATACTAGCTTCATTTCTTTCAAGCCTATGCATGTCTCCAGCAGTCACAGCCCATGTTTCACTGCTGTGTAGCATTGGAGTTCGCACACATGCATCATACAATCTACCTTTCACTTTGGGCAAGAGGCCCTTTGTCACAAGTAGAGGTAGGAGCTTTCTGAACTTTGCTCAAGCTATTCTAATTCTAGTGGTAACACTCTCTGAGTATCCACCCCACTGCAGACTTGGTCACCTAGGTAGCAGAAGCTATCAACTACTTCTAGTTTCTCCACCTGGCATGTGATAGAGTCTTTTTTCTGAGCATCTGCAGTGTTTATTGCCCCTGTGCATCTGCCGCATACGAAAGCTATCTTCCTGGTTAACCTTCCTTTGATGTTACTGCACCTCTTATGCATCCATAACTTACACTGTGTACATCTTATGGAGATTCTATCTAATATACATACATACATACATACAGACAGACAGACAGACAGACAAACAGACAGAATGTTCCAAAATTAAGGCAATCAACTTGTTTTCAATTTTGCCAAAGTAAAATATTGTTATATTTTGAGTCTGAGCATTGCAGTGCAATGGTAAAGGAAACACAATTATGACACTACCACATTTATTTGATATGACCACCTCTGTTTCGAATCACAGCCTAGGTGCAAATGGTTCACATGCAGCAAACAGCTGTTCTTGCGGAATCAAAACCCATTCCAGGTGTAGTTTTGCCTTGAGTGCATCGAGTGAAGCATGAGGAGTTCTCAAGACTTTCCTCTCCAAATGGGACCAAACAGAAAAATTCAACGGGTTTAATTCAGGGCTTCTTGAGGGCCATACATTCTTGCCTATGAATGACAAAATGTTTTTCTGAATCTAGTATTGTGTCTTTTTGGAGCTGTGGGATGGTGCCGAATACTGTTGGGGCTCCAATGTGTACCTTGAAAGTGTACATTTACTAAGGTATTACTGGGTGGCACAAAAACGAGGGGAGACCTTTCAGTGTATGCGCATGCACAGTGACGCACACGCATGCATACAAAAAAAAGAGAACGCAATTCTGATAATGGACAGAGTCAAACGACTATTGAAAAGGTTGCAAATCGCAACAAAAATTTTATTAAAAACAAATAAATGAGTGGAAATCGGTGAATGTATTAAATTGATAAGGCACTAACAGAGAATGACTCTCCCAGACACAATAAAATATGCTTCAGCACACGAATTCACATAAAGAATCTTGAAAACCAAATAAAAAAACAAAATCTGAATTTATTTGGTCTGAAACAAAAAGAAAACACACTATGCTTTTATAATGATGTATAATTTTTATATCTTATCACATTTATTGATAGTTATTAAAGCCTAAAACTTTGGCTGCCTTAATTTTGGGACACCCTGGATATATATATATATATATTCTTTTATTCTTTTCTTTTACTTGTTTCAGTCATTCGACTGTGGCCATGCTGGGGCACCACCTTTAGTCAAGCAAATTGACCCCAGGACTTATTCTTTATAAGCCTAGTACTTATTCTATTGGTCTCTTTTGCCGAACCGCTAAGTTACAGGGACGTAAACACACCAGCATTGGTTGTCAAGCGATGTCAAGGGTATAAACACAGATACACAAACATATACAAACATACATACATATATACATATATATATATATATATATATATATATATATATATATATATATATATGTATATATGTATATAAATATACGATGGGCTTCTTTCAGTTTATGTCTATCAAATCCACTCACAAGGCTTTGCTCGGCTCGAGGCTATAGTAGAAGCCCAAGGTGCCATGCAGTGGGACTGAACCTGGAGCCATGTGGTTGGTAAGCAAGCTACTTACCACACAGCCACTCCTGTGCCTATATAGATATTAGAAAGTTATAAGTTATGGCTAGTCATAGAGTGACCATTGGTTTTGCACCTATACTGCTTAACAGTATAACTCAGCCATTTGAGTCTGATGAGTCACCTTTACTGGTAAATGCCTTTTAGGTGTGCAATCAATGGTCACTTTATGACCGGCCTGAAAGGTTCTTAGCTTTAAGGGCATCGCAAAAGGCTTGGTTGGAGGCCCAACCTTCCAAGTCCTTTTCCAGGGCTTAGAAAATCTGAAGGACCACTGTAATGAGGGGAATATGTTGAATAAAATCATAATTAACTGATCTTCCTGTATTTTACCCAAAGCCTGGACCTTTCCAGCAGCCCCGCATATTACTGCTCTAATGCTTTGGAGTGTGCTTCTTTTTCAAATATATGAACTTTTGATGTCATATATACACACACACATATATATACATACATACATAAAGTGAAGGCGCATGGCTCAGTGGTTAGAGCGTCAAGCTTACAATCGTGAGGTTGTGAGTTCGAATCCCGGACCGGGCTGCGTGTTGTGTTCTTGAGCAAGACACTTTATTTCATGTTGCTCCAGTTCACTCAGCTGTAGAAATGAGTCGCGACATCATAGATGCGAAGCTGTATTGGCCTTTGCCCTTCCCTTGGATAACACTGGTGGCGTGGAGAGGGGAGGCCAGTATGCATGGGCGACTGCTGGCTTTCCATAAACAACCTTGCCTGGATTTGTGCCTGGGAGGGTAACTTCCTAGGTACAATCCCATTGTCAGTCATGACCGAAGGGGGTCTCTGCACATACATACACACACACACGCATGCACGCGCACATGTGTGGTTAAGAAGCTTGCTTTGTATGCTTTGTGTGTGGATATGGTAGATGGATGCTGTGCGGAATCTCATTTATGTGTGTGAGTGTTTGTCCCATCAGCCAATGCTTGATAACCAGTTCTACTTTATGTTACCATAAGTTA
This sequence comes from Octopus bimaculoides, assembly GCF_046866305.1. Classification (NCBI taxonomy): domain Eukaryota; kingdom Metazoa; phylum Mollusca; class Cephalopoda; order Octopoda; family Octopodidae; genus Octopus; species Octopus bimaculoides. The sequence continues at coordinate 17,029,943 of NC_142951.1, read as the reverse complement.
GCACTAGAAACCAGTAGACTAAATACCAGACTTAATATAAAAGGAATAACAAAGTACTGGGGTTGATTTGTTTGATTGAACCTTTTAGGTAGTGACCTAACATGGTCAGTGTCCAATGACTGAAACCAATAAAAGACAGAAGGTATATACTTGGTAAGACACATCAAACTAAGTAAAATCACCGTCCCCATGCATACAGGCTGCTCCTTTCAGGTGCCAGTGCTGTGTAAATGCACCCATGCTGGTGGCACATAGAAAGCACCTGCTGCACTCTGTTAAGTGGTTGGCATTAGGAAGGACATCCAGCTGTGGAAACCATGCTACAACAGACAATTGGAGCCTGGACAGTTACTAGCTGGCCAACACAATGTCAAACTGTCCAATCCATACCAGCATGGAAAGCGAATGTTAAACAGTGATGATGATGATGATGATTAGTGTTATGTTATTATAAAATCAATTTTACATCAAGCTGAAGAATTACTCAATATCTTTATAAAATACAATTTTATTTATTCTTTAACAAGCATAGTCTTGACAGTGACTACGAAATTTCAGCCAGCTTTGCCCTCATAAGTAATTCAATGATGTCTTAGCTGGCTGAAGCTGTGTAGTCATTGTCAATACTATTCTTGTTTAAGAACAATATTCATATACGTGTATGTGTGAGTGTGTCAGTGTGTGTGTGTATATACTTCAACATCATCATCATCATCATCATTTAACATCTGCCTTCCATGCAGGCATGGATTGGACAGTTTGACAGGAGCTGGTCAGGTGGAAGACTACCCCAGGCTACTGTGTTTGTTTTGGCAGGGTTTGTACAGCTGGATGCCCTTCCTAACATCAACGACTCTGCAGAGTGGACTGAGTGCTCTTTACATGACACCAGCACTGGCAAGGTCAGTTTTGGGCCTTCCAAATGCCAGCCACTTTACAGTGTGGACTGGATGCTTTTATGTGGCATCAGCACCAGCACCAGCAGGGTTACCAAGTAACTTGCAAGACAAGGAATTTTGAGAGAGGAGGAGGCATTGGAAGAGGGAACCTTGTGTCAGATGATGAAAGGGCAGAGTGTAACAGGGAAACGGAGAGGCAGAAACAGGTATCTTGCTATAGAGTAGGGGGCATTGGAGGTGGTGATCTTGTGTCAGATAATGAAAGGTTAGAGTGTGACAGAGAAGCAGAGAGGCAGAAACAGGTGTCTTGCTATAGAGGAGGTACATGGTTATTCAGCCAGAGAGAAAAAGAGAGCGGGAGAATAAGAGAGAGAGTGAGAGGAAAGGAGAGAAGGAAAAAGAAAGGAAGGGAAAGAAACGAAATGCTTATTTATTCAACTTGTTTTGAATCAATCATGCATTTCAATGTAGCTTTGAGATTTTGTTAATGTGATTGCTTATTTTAAGAATAACATTATCAGGAAGGTGTGAAAGACTGGATCTGGCCAGTTTGAACATAAAACAAGTAAAATATTTGGACTGGATATGACTGGTTTAAATGCTAAAGGGTTAAACACAAGAAATGTACAAAACATAGACTCCCTCAAATATCTGGGGGGGATCCTAAGAAGTAGTAGACAGTTTCTGTTACTTTGGTGACCAATTTAGCTGTGGTGGAGGATGTTCTGAAAGCATAGCCACTATAATAGGAATAGGCTGGGCAAAGTTCAGAGAGCTACTACTTCTGTTAGTAATGAAGGGCCTTTCCCTCAGAGTGAAAGGCAGATTGTATGCTACATGTCGGTGAAACATGGGCTTTGACTGCTGAGAACATGTGAAGGCTTGAAAGAATTGAAGCCAGTATGCTCCACTGGACGAGTGTGCATATACAACAGAGTGTACGTGATTTGAGAGAAAATCTGGGTATGCACGGCATCAGCTGTAGTGAGAAAAAGAGAAAACTGTACTGGTATAGTCATGTAATGCATATGAATGAAGACAGTTGCATCAAGAAGTGCCAAGCTCTAATTGTGGAGGGAACATGTGGAAGGTGTAGACCCAGGAAGACATGGGATGAAGTAGTGAGAAAAGATCTTCAGATGTTGGGCCTCACAGAGAGGATGGCAGGGAACCAAGACTTCTGGAAGTTTGCTGTGCTTGAAAAGATGTGTCAAGCTAATTAAATACATGGTAGTCCTTGCATACAGGCATATTCCCTGCATCCCTCTTCAGTTGAGCATTTCTAATCTTGTGGGCCTGTGGGTGTCAATGCCACATGAAAAGTACCTGTGCTGGTGCCATGTAAGAGCACCCATGCTAGTACTGCATATACTTTGTAAAGTGGTTGGCGTTAGGAAGGGCATCCAGTCATAGAAACCATGCCAACACAAACATGGAGCTTGAGCAGCTTTCCAGCTGACCAGCTCCTGTCAAACCATCCAACTCATGCCAGCATGGAAAGCAGACATTAAATGATGATGATTATGATATGTGTGTATATATATATATATATATATATATATATATATATATATATAATATATTGATAATCATAATCCTGGAAATCACCTCATCAGCACATCATGTAGAATCCTGGCTAGCATAGTATTCCAATAATTGAAAGAAGAACAGTAAGACTCCGATTAATACAAAGGGGAGTACTTTGCAACTCCAAGGTAAGATCCAGTGAACTTAATATAGGCACCACAGAGTGAATAATAAAAATAATGAATTAAAAGACGAAAGGAGAAATCAAGTCAACATTATGATTATTTCCCTAAAGAAATGATCTTTTAAATTTCATATCTCATACAATGTTATGTAATACATTCAATATGTAGAAATATATAATATTATTCTGGTTTGTTCACTTTCTCAGACTTCTCGATTTGAAAACACAATGAACATATGAAATAAGCAGGTGATGCAGGATAATATTTATGTCACATTTCTGGATGTTAGCAACATGCAAAAAGGCTGAATACTTATAGCCCTCATTTGATATATCGTATAAGATTTAAGTTAATTATAATAAAAGATATAAAAATAAAGTCAAAATAAAGTCAGTTTGAAATTTATCATATAGATCAAAGTGTTTACTACTGAGTGTTATTAAGCCATTTTTATTACCACATTTGTTGATACTAAGCAGTTGGAATAAGAGGACAAGCAAAAGAATGTCTATACTGTAAATCCTTCGATCCAACACTTCACACATTCACACTCTCACTCCACACTCACACATATACATAAACACAGACTAATATGAATGAATCTTTACCTGCTTACATATTCCTCATCACACTCACCAGATATCTGTACACACATTATACATACAAACATACACATACATACGTACTCACGCTCACTTATATATGAGGTTTGATCAATAAATATCTGAACCATTGCCATAGTAATAAAGCTAAAGCACATAGAGTAAAGCTGCTTGGCAGGGATTGACCTTGATCTCTACTGTGCATGCACACTAAGTTTTAACCGTCTAACTCACTTCTGCTGTTTACAGCAATGCTTGGAAGGGAGGTGTGTAGTGTGTGATCATCACATTGACCATGACAGAGAAAGTTGTCATGGTGATACTTGCTCAGAGGCATACGCAAAGTTGCAGAAAGTGTATGAGCCGCACACAAGTGTACGAGTGGTTCAGATGTTTCCAAGATGGCTGGTAAAATGTCGATATTGATGAATGTTCTGAGATACCCGCAACCAGCAGAACTAAGAAAAACATCATCGCAGATGTGCATGCACCTGTGAGAGGAAATCGTCAAATTACCATCAGAGGATGCGCAGATTAGTTACAGTTCAGTTCAGTCCATTATCCCTGAAGATTTAGGTATGAGACTCGTGTCTGTCAAGTTTGTGCCAAAACTTCTTTCAGCTGATCAAAAGACACTCAGATTTTAGTTGCACAAGATCTCCTTGATTGTGTTGAGAACAATGAAAACTTTTGAAAACTTTGTGTAAGCCTCTGAGCAGGCATCACCAAGCTTTTAGCAAAATTTAATGCAGATTTGCTGCTCAACTTTCTCTGTCATGGTAAATGTGACAATCACACGCTACACACCTTCCTTCCAAGCATTGCTGTAAACAGTGGAAGTGAGCTAGAATGTTAAAACTTAGTGCACATGTACAGCAGAGCTCAAGGTCAATCTGTGCCAAGCAGTTTCACTCTCTGTGCTCTAGCTTCATTACTATAGCAACAGTCCAGATACCTATTGATCAAACCATGTATACACATCTATCACAAATAAAATTATGTGTTTATACATGCAAATATGCATTCTCAAAAGTATAAACACACACACACACATGCACACACACATCATCTATCTGTTTCCCTGTCTGTCTTTTTTTTTATTTATTTGTTTCTTCAGTGGATCATATATCCGGAAAAGAAACAGACTCTAAAAGTTAGAGCAGTAATGTATTTATATAAAGTTAAATATATGTCTGGTCATAGAGTGAGCAATGATTTCACATCCATAAATCACTTAGCTTTATAGATGACTCATCAAACTCTAGTGGCCATGAATATATAGCCTTTATATGCCCACAGCCATTGTAGTCTGATGGGACATCTATAAAACTAAGTGATTTATGGATGCAAAACCATTGGTCACTCTATGACCAGACATATGTTTTACTTCATGTAAAAATATATATGTTTATATATATATATATATATATATATATATATATATATACTAGCAGTATAACCCAACCTTGTCCGGGTGTGACTTATTACGCCATCTACGATAAGTCTTGCTAGGTGAAAATCAACTAAAAAAGAAAGCCTTACAACGAAAAAACCCTTATGATATAAATATGTTCATAATTCAAAAGACGATGAAATTAATAGGGAAAGTCTGAAGGCTGTTTTGCGTAACATTATTAAGCGTACGTAAATTTCATCCGTCTAATTGGCTATACAAATGCTTGTGCAAAACAACTATTTGTGATGAAGCAATTGCTGGCGATCTGTTGCTACACAGTTTTGCTAGAATTCTATCAGATTGGGCAGAAGATGTTGATGCACCATTTTGGATTATGTTCAAAGTAGCTTCTGGAATGTGTTGAATTGCTGCAGTCTGTTGCTGTCATTTTAAACCGGTTGCTGTCTTTCCCCAGCAAACTCTCTTCTTTGGAGGCATAATCTATGTATATATTAAACAGAACAACAAAAGTTATAATAGATGGCAGGGTCGGTACTTTTCACATATCTGTAATTTTTCAGATTAACACCCACACAATTACTCAACCCTAATCCTAAACCTAATCCTAACACTAACCCTAACACTAACCCTAAACCCTAACCCTAAAACCCTAACTCTGACCCTAAAACCGTAACTGTAACACTAATCCTAACCGTAACCGTAACCATAACCCTAAACCCTAACCCTGACCCTAAAACCCTAACCCTAACACCCTAGTGAAAATTGTGGTATATTTACAAAACATTGACGAATATGAGTTATATTTTACTGAATGATTGTGTACTTGCACTTGTATGCATTTGAGAGAGCGAGAGAGGAAGAGGTAGAGAGAGGGGGAGAAAGGAATAGAGGTAGTTAAAAGTTTTCTTATGACGGCTTCTCTTCACTGCTTATTACTTCATTAGAAATCTAAGGATGCACGTAAGCACATAATAGAGAAAAATGAAACAAATATGGACGACTTGCTCCGAAACACCACCGAGTGGGGAACACTTCTCAAAAATAACCTGCAGTTGTTTCCTTCAAGATTCCTACATGCTCGAAATGTACATACATCAAGGTATATTTGTAGAAAATTTCATGAAAAAATATTCATTTTCCTGGAAGTTAAGAGGAATTTAAGTGGAATTTCCGAAAATTGTCCCCCACCCCCTCCCAAAACACTTTCACCGAAAATTTTTGCATATTAGGAATCTACATAATAGATAATATATGCATAGAAAATTTCATAAAAAGATATTCATTTTTATGAAAGTTATGACCTTCCAAAGTTGGGGGGTACAACTCTGTAGTTATGCCACATTGACGAACTGAATGATTGTGTTTACTTGCACGTGCATGCGTTTGAGAGAGCGAGAGAGGAAGAGGGGGAAAAATGAATAGAGATCGAGAGCAATGTGTATGTTGTTGTCACAGGTCATGTATGTGTGGTTGTGTGTGGTTGTGTGTGTTTTTACATATCTATGTTATGAAAAATAGGTAAAGAATACTGAGATGAAAGTTTAATCTATGACTATGTATGTATCACTTTCTCACTCTCTCCCTCTCCCTCTTTTTACCCTTACTCTCTATATTTTTATGTCGAGTGCTTGTGTAAGAACAGCGTTCCAGGTAGAAGGGAAGAAATATAAAAGTTGCTAGAAACAACAGCCAAATCTCCCTTAAATCACACAAAGTAAACGGAATTAAAAAAATCTAATTACTGCACTGGAAAGTTCACATTGAGAAAATTCCATTGATGTAAAAAATTTTACGAAAAAGTGGAAAATGTGGATTTCTATAAACTTTTAAAAAGGCTTCACACAGACACACAACTTCAGCTTTATATATTAAGATATATATATATGTATATGTATGTATGTGTATATATGTGTATATATATGTATATATTAAAGTAATTAAGTTAATATCTAGTCATAGAGTGACCAATGGTTTCACATCCATATCCTCATGGATGTCTCGTCAGACTCTAAAGCCAAAGACAAGTTTTCTGTTTTAGAGTCTAATGAGACATCGATGAGGTCTTTGGCTTTAGAGTCTGACAAGACGTCCATGAGGCTAAAGCTTTGTGGATGTAAAATCATTGATCACTCTATGACCAGACATTAACTTAATATTACTTAATACATTACTGCTCTATGCTTTAGCATGTGCTTCTTTTTTAGATTTATGTAGTGGGATTATTATTTGTATGGACTTAAAGATTGGTCACAATTTAGCATATAATTTAGTCATTGCAGTATACTATTAATACCAATACATGTACATTGGTTTATATGTTTCTTCGTTGTAGTTTTATTAAAATTAGTGTTTAATCCTGCCTATAAATTGATTGCTTGAAATAATGTGGTTATTAAGCTTCTATTTTTGTATTATATTACAAAGACAGTAGGGATTATAATTTTTGCATGACTTAATAGATTTGTCACTGTTTAGTTATGTATTTAGGAGTTGGTTGTAATTTACTTATTGAATTTATTTATCAATACGGTTGTACATAGGATAAATGTGTTTGAAAGTTATGGTTTCTTTGGTTTGTTTGTTCCCAAGCAACACTTATTTTAGTGCTGTTGACACCGCTGGATTGAATGGTACTGCCCAGGTGTTGAAACCATAATGATATCTACGAGGCGGCTGATGATGGAGGTATGTTGGATTGTTGTATATGTGGAATAGTATTATTGGATTGTTGGTATAGCCATGGAATAGTATTATTACACATCCTTTTGATATATATATATATATATATATATATATATATATATATATATATATATATATATATGTATGTATGTATGTATGTATGTATGTATATACGCACACACACAAACAATTAGAAATTTGAAAATAGGTTATTTAAAAATGATTGTTAGTACAATAAATAGAATAATACAAAAATTAGTTACATATTACAGTAAAATCTACCTATAACAACAAATTCGCAGTAAGATTTGCTTGAGTTATTGCCTAAGTTATTGTCAAGTCTTCACATTTTTAGTCTTGACCCAATGCCTATTTTTTACATAATGAATTTGCCTACATCATATATACTATTCTACTTTGCATAAAACTTTAGCTATATTGGTACTTCTGGCTCTCATTTTTTAAGTATTCTAGTGTGTCAGTATTTTAATAAAATGATGGTACCTTTTTTAGTTATAATGTGACTTTGAAAATTAAAATCAATTAATCTTTAATATTCAAATTTTATCCTTAGCTGCAATATTTTAAGTAAAAATTTTCTTTTTCTGTACTTTACCAGGTGTACTAACTTGTCCTGTACTTTTCCAAGTGTAGTAACTTATCCTGTACTTTTCCAGATTTATAATCTTAAGAATATTATTTCTCTTGCTTGCATTTTTCCATGTAATAGATAGAATGATAGGTCAGTGAAAGGGGGAGTAAATAGTATTGGACCTAGAGGTTGTTTAATGTTCTTAAAGTATTTGAATGTGTGGGTAGCCTTATGTATACAGGAAAGACAAAGGTTTAGTTTATTATTTAGTAGTTATTTCACTTTTAGATCTTAAAATTTCAAATAGCTCCATGCAGCCATATCTACTGTTTGAGTACGGTCTAGCAACCCTAATGATGTCCGAACTTAAATCAAATTTAACATTGTCCTCTTTGAGTTCCCAAATCTTCATGGCTAGAGATGTCCTGCCAGCCCTATGTCTTAATTTAAAAGATGAATAGGGCTGCATAGTGCCCCTTGAGATTTACAGAACAGCTGATATAAGTATAAGTGTTGGTCTCAGTTATAACATCACATTTGTAAACTATGTTTTCTACTAAACATTGACCTGAAAAACAAAAGACGAAGACAGGTGGTGTAGACAACAAACAGATGTATTAGTTTAATGCTCGGGAAGTGAAAAAGTCTTTAGCGTTTCGAGCCTACGCTCTTCCACAGGAAGGAACACAAAAAGAAACAAGAAGAAAAAATATAGAATGTGTAGTGTCTAGCGATCTATCACGGCAAATGCCGGACAGAGGGGTCACACAGGAGAGCTAGGAAGAAGGGGAGATAATAAAATAGTGGTGATCCCAAAACGAAGGTGCACGTGCGTGTGTATAAGAGAACCTGTGTGTGCATGTTGAAGAGGGCTGGTGACCTTGATGTGTGCAGGTGTGTAGATGTGGGGCTGGGAAGTGGTCAGTGCTAGTGTGTGTGTGGTGATGTGGTGTGGTGTTGTGTGGTATGGTGTAGTGGTGTGCAGTATGGTGTGATGGTGTTGGAATGTGGGGGAAGCAAGGGTGGGGTGTGGGTTAGGCTGAGGGTGGGGATAGAGGTGGGAAGTGTAGTAGTGGATGTAAGGGATGGGGTGGGGTGGGATGGGATGGATAGGGAAGGTGGAGTGGAGTTACGAAGGAGGGGTGACAATGAAGGGAGACGGTGGGTAAGAGTGAAGAGAAGAGAGAAGGAGAAGGGTGAAGAGAAGAAGTAGGAGTCGGTGGAAGAGAGGAGAGGTGGGTGGGAGGAAGTAGGTGTGAGAGGGAGAGAGGAGAGGGGAGGAGGTTAGATGAAGAAGGGAGGAGAGTTGAGTCCATGTGGTACAAAGGAGCAGAGAATGCATTATGTGTATAAACATCTAATTATATTTGTGATGGGTGTGAGGTGTGTACAGTGTGTGTATGTGTGTATACCTACATACATACATACATCATCATCATCATCATCATCATCATCGTTTAACGTCCACTTTCCATGCTGGCATGGGTTGGATGGTTTGACTGGGGACTAGCGAGCCAGATGGCTGCACCAGGCTCCAATCTGATCTGGCAGAGTTTCTACAGTTGGATGCCCTTACTAACGCCAACCACTCGGAGAGTGTAGTGGGTCCTTTTACGTGCCACCGGCATGAGGGCCAGTCAGGTGGTACTGGCAATGGCCATGCTCAAATGGTGTTTTTACATGTCACCTGCACAGGAGCCAGTCTAGCAGCACTGGCAATGCCCTCGCTCGAATGTTGTTTTCCACGTACCACCGGCACAAGTGCCAGTAAGGTGGTGCTGATAACGATCATGCTTGAATGGTGCTTTTTATGTGCCACCAGCACAGGGGCCACACAACAGTCCTGGCAATGATCACGCTCGGATGATGCTCTTAGAGCTCCACTGACGCAGATGCCAGTCATGCGGTGCTGTCATCGAATATGATTCCGATTTCACTTGCCTCAACAGGTCTTCACAATCAGAGTTTAGTGTCCAATGAAAGAAAGGTATGCCTAAGTGGACTGGTTGCACCACTGGCATAGGCCAACAGGTTATGGTTTGACTTGGCCTGCCGGGTCTTCTCAAGCACAGCATATTTCGAAATGTTTCGGTCACTACATACATATATGGAAAAAAATAAGTTCAAAAGAGAACAATTCAAACTTTTTGAGAGGTCCAAAAAGAGAGAAAGAATGATTTCTAATAAAGATTCATCATATTCATAAAAAACAGCCAGAGCAAGTAATAAGAATATGAAAATAGTAGTTGAAAAATATTGTTATAGGTATAAATATACCATAAACAATTATAGAAAAATAGAGGAGAAAAAGATGTTGAATCAAAATTAGATTCGATACAAAAAAGGATTTAATACATATGCGTGTTTCAAAGGACAATAAAAATATGTAAGAAAAAAATTATAACCACAGTTATTATAATTAAATTTATGCATTGTTATTTTCATCAGTGTGAAGAAATTTTTGTAAGGATATCAAAAAAGGTTTAATAAAATAAAATAAATTAAAATAAGATACAATTAGGGAGAAATTTTGATTCAACATCTTTTCTATAATTGTTTATGGTATTTTTATACCTATAACAATATTTTTCAACTACTTATACATATAAATATTTATATATAGATGTTGTACATAATGATGCAAATTATTTGTGGATAGAAATTTATATTTAATTAATGCATTGCTATGTACATTTCTGCATACTACATGTATATTTGTGACTATATTCTCACAGCCATAGGATATTTTTCAATATTATAATATCTATGAATCTTGAGCATGTCATTATTCCACGTGTATGGTTCATCAGACATTTCGCATTAATGGTTTCATGCTGGATTGATGTTTATGCTTAAAGATATTTACCATTATACACCAATCAGGCAGCTGTGTTAGAATTGTGGGTGGTGCTTGTGAATCACTATGACTTATCAAAGAGAGAGAGATATGGAGACAAAAGGAGGAAAGGAGAAAAAAAATAAAATAAAATTGGGCATTGCTTGTAGTTCATTACAGAAGGCTGGCATGAAGTAAGAAGGAAGAGGAGAGAAAACAACAGGAAGAAACACATTATAATTATTCCTCTGTACTTGTTGTATGTATGTATGTATGTATGTCTGTCTGTCTGTCTGTATGTATGTATGTATGTATGTATGTATGTATGTATAAGGTTGAGTGAAAAGTAAGCAATATTTTGAACCATGAAGAATTTGTACTGGATTTTTGCAGTTTTGATTTTTTTTTTAAACACATACATACCCAAATACAGACAGACAAATACACACAAATATAGATAATACAGACATAGACTGAGCATGATATTCAAGCAATTTTGCTATTCAACTTCGAAAAAGGATGTAAAGCAGCTGAAATTGCTTGCAATATCAGCAAAATGTTTGGTGAAGAAATGACCAGTGAGTGGTCAGCTCGAAAATGGTTTAAATGATTTCACAGTGGAGACCTGAGCCTTGAAGATTGTGAGCATAGTGGACGCCCATCTGTCATCGACAATGGTCAATTAAAGACCGTCATTGAGGAAGATCCACATAAAACCACTCAAGAACTGGCAAAAGAACTTTAAGTTAGCCAGAAAACTGCCTAAAACCACTTGAATGTGATTGGAAAATCAAAAAAGCTTGACAAATGGGTACTACACAATTTGAATGAAAATCAAAAAATGTGCAGATATGAAATTTGTTCGTCGCATCTTCTCTGTAACCAGACCAATCCATTTCTTGACTGCATTGATGTAAAGTGGATTCTGTATAATAATAAAAAATGTTCTTCGCAGTGGTTGGACCATAATGAAGCACTGGAAAGCTTCCCTAAAACCAAGCTCTTCAAAAAGGTTATGGTGACTGTTTGGTGGTGTACTGCTGGACTCATCCACTATAACTTCTTAAAACCCCAAAAAACCATTACTGAAGAAATATATTGCCATGAAATTGCCTAAAATGAATGAAAAACTGCTACTCCTCCATCCCAGACTGGTCAACTGAAGAGGGCCAATCATTCTTCATGACAATGCTCAAACACTTTTCACTAATGATGCTCCAGAAATTGAAGGAACTTGGCTACGAAGTTCTTCCCCACTCAACTTATTCCCCAGACCTGAAAGTGCATTCAAAGTGCATTGAAAGAGTTCATCAGCTTCAGAACTCCAGATTTTTATATTACAGAATAAACAAACTTGTAACTCATTGGCAAAAATGTGTTCACTGTAATGGTACTTAACTTTGATGGGTAAAATTTCCGCATTCTTGAAATATATTGTGATGAATTTCATGTTTCAAAACATTGCTTACATTTTACCCAGCCTGATGTGTGTGTGTGTGTGTGTGCGTGTGTGCGCGCGCGTGTGTGTGTGTGTGTGCGTGTGTGCGTGTGTGCGTGTGTGCTTGTGTGCGTGTGTGCTTGTGTGTGTGTATCCTGTCCTGTCTCCCTGTATGTGTATATATCCTGTCCTCTCTGCCCTGCCAATTGTGTCATTTTTATCTTATCATACCCCACCCCAATATACCCAGGTTTCACCAGTCACTGCATCCCCCCTCCCCCTTTTTACATTCATGTGAACTTCTTACTCACACACCCTGGGCAATCTTCTACCATCCCATTCATATTCACATCCTATGTACCTTGAGAGTTTGCCCTGGCTGTCTCTCCTTCTCTCTCTCTCCCTCTCTTTCTCTCTCTCTCTCTCTCTTTGTCTAGAGTAACTCTGTATCTCATCTACAGCAAGACACTTGTTTCTGTCTGTCTATCATACTCTAACCTTTCATCACCTGGCACAAGCCACCTCCTTTAATACCCCACCCATCAAAGGAGCTTCCCTCACAGGTGCTGGTGTCATGTAAAAAGCGTCCAGTCTGCTCTCTAAAGTCGTTGGTATTAAAAAGGATATCCATCTGTAAAAGCTATGTCAAAATGGATTGGAGCTCAATGCAATCCTCTAGCTTGTCAACTACTGTCAAACTGTCCAACCTATGCCAACATGAATGATGGACATTAAATAAAGATGACAATGATTTGTATGTGTATTTCTTTTGTTATGGGTGTATTCCATTTTGGGCTGCAGCAATAAAGTCCACCTGCCACACTTCTTGGTCCAGCATCACTGTATCAATGTCCTGGATACATTCCAAGCCAGTATTTGTGAACAAGTTGTCAATGTAAGTGTGATATTTTCCTCTTCCTCTTCATCACCATGAAGTGGGTTCCACAAGACTAATTTGGATGCTTCCAGTTCAGGGCAGTGCACACAGTGACCAGATAGTCACAGCTGGCTTAGCTTGGTCTTCTCTTTAACTTTCAGCAGGTCACCATTTCACATTTAGGGTCATTTGAAGCATTCTTGTGTAGCATCTATTTAGCCCGTTTGATAATTTCTTTGTCAGTGTCCAATTTTCACCTAGTTACTTATATATTTATATGTGTATATGTGTGTGTGTGTGTGTGTGTGTGTAACTTTTTGGGACTAATGGCTATATGTCAGTGTGTTGAGTAAAGCATGTTCTACAGTTTGGGTTACCTGGTGTCATCCACAGTTGGGTTATATTTCCTCTGGATCTACATCAGGAATTCTGCAGTGTTAGTTGAGATAAAACTAATTAATAAAGGAAAATAGATTTAGCACTAGTCTTTATTAAGTATGACTATTGTTTTGACCCATCCTGCAACTGTCTGTTATGGGTAGGATTTTTTGCATCTAATTGTGTTGCATCAATGTGTGCAGTTTGTGTCTCATCAGGTACATGCATAAAAAAGGGGATGTCCCACTAGGTTTTCACCCAGTCATAAGCACACATTCAGACAGGCATACAGACACACATACGTGTTTGTGTCTATATACCTGTCTGAGTGTGTGTTCAAGACTGGGAGTGCACACCACTTCCCATTGACCTAAATGTAATCTTTCTTTGATAGGTGTAAACTCTAAATTTTATGATTGTATGATTTTAATTTTATATTATAATTTTATATTATATACCCATGGTCAACTGTAGCCAGTTATAACCAAAATACAGCAGGCATGAACAACATACCTTGGAAATCTCAGTATATCTAACAGAACATCCCTTCCTTTATGCATGTAACTAATGTGACACAAACAGATTGATGCAACACAATTAGATGCACAAAATTCTATCAATAACAAACAGTTGCAGGATCAGCCGAAATGATCGTCGTACTGAATAAAGGCTAGTGCTAAATCTTATCTCCTGTTGCCTTCATCAGTTATTATTATTATTATTATTATTATTATTATTATTATAGTTAGTATTTGATAAATCATATGGTATACACTTGGTAGTTTGCCAGTAAAGCATGTTCACTGGTTCAGTGTTCGTTGAGTATGTAATTAATGAGAAAGACAGAAGATGGAAGATATGAGAATCTGTCTTGATCTCTACAATTGTTTTGACCCATCTAGCATCGATCCCTCATGTGTGGGATACTGTACAACTTGTTTAGGTGTATTCCTCGGTGTAGATGTGACTCAGGTGATTTCAAGAGGTATCTCACTAAAATAAACTGTTTCATACAGCTTATTGCTGCGTTTTTATTCTTGGGCTTCATTGATAGAAATGGCAAATTGATGGCTACTGCTTCATTCTTATAGGAGATCAATGACAAAGATCAGATAAAAAAGAAACACACACATGTATATACATATATATATATAGTCAATCCAAACATGAACAAGCAAGAAAAAATATGAAAAAACAACACAAGGACGTGGAATAAGTAGTGTTATTGGACACTCAGGAAAGGAAAGAAAAGAAAGAGGATTTCATGTTTCGAGCAGAGCTCTTCATCAGAAATATAGAAAAAGTTCAAAGAAGGGATAAAGAAAATCGCCAAAGATATACACGCGGTCACATATTTAAATGACTGGAAGGGAAAGGGTGGAGAAAAAGTTCTTTTCAAAGACAGGAGAGTGCAAGAGAAGGAGGTATGTGTGGGTATGTGCGTGCGTGCATGCATATGTGTGTGTGTGTAATGATAGCACGTGTATGTGTGTGTGTGTGGTTGTGGCTGTTTATGTATGTGTGTGGTTGGACATAGTATCGTTTAAGGTCATAGGAAGAATTTATAATAAGAATTCTGGTAGGAGTGGTGGCCTGTTGTGTGTCTACCTACACATATGCATAGGAGAATGGTCAGTAGAAAGGTACTGGTAGTTTGAAGTATGTGTGTGTGCGTATATGTATATGTAATGTGTGAGTGTTTTGTTTCCAGTGTGTGTGTGTACATGTGTGTATGCGTGAGGTTGTGTCTGTGGAGAAATTGTCCTTTACTCTGTGTGTGCATGTATGTATAATTGTGTGCATGTATGTATAAGTGTGTGCTGTGTGTGTATGGGAGGTATGTGTGGGTTCATCTGCATGTGTGTGTGTGTGGGTGTATATGTGTGCGTGTGTGTATGTGTGTGTGTATTTTGTGTGTGTGCATGTGTTTGTGCCAGTGTGTGTGAACAAGGGGTTGTGTAGGGGGTATAGGTGCGTTGTTTTGCACATACATGCATGTGCGTGTGTGTATGTATATGTGCATGCATATGTGGGTGTGTATATGTGTATGTATGGGGTTGTGAGCGTTAGGTATGTGTGCATTCGTGTGCGTGCGTGTGTGTGTACATGTCTATATGTGTGTGTGCGTGTATGTATATATTGTGTGTATGTATATGTGTGTGTATGTATATTTGTGTGTGTGTGGGGTTTGTGTAGCGTATATGTGCGTACCTGTGAGTATGTGTGTGCATGCGTTTATGTGCATGTGTGTTTTTGCCTATGTGTGTGTGATTGTGTGCGTATCTGTATGTGTATTGTGTGTTGGAGGTATATGTGCTAGTGTGTGTATGTGTGTACATGTGTATATGTGTGTGTGTGCATGTGTGTATGTACGTGTGTATATGTGCGCGTGTGTATGTGCGTGCGTGTGTATATGTGTGTGTGAACATGGAGATATGTGTCGGGTTATATGTGCATTTTATTGCATGTATGCATATGTACTTGAGTATGTATGCGTATGTGGTTGTGTGTACGTGTGTACCTTTATGTGTGTGTATATAGGTATGTGTCTGTGTGTATGTGGGGTTGTGTGGGTTAGGTATCTGTGCATTCCTGTGTGTGTGCAGTTGTACACGTGTGTGTGTGTGTGTATATGTGCATGTATGTGTGTTGTATGTGTGTGGGATGTATATGTGCGTTCGTGTGTGTACACGGGTGCGTTCGTGTGTGTACACTGGTGCGTGCGATTTTTCGTGTATGTGTGTGTGTATATAGAAATTATAAAAAATTAGGTTGAAAGAAGATAAAGAAGTTAATGCAATATAAAATAGATCAATTACAAGCAAAGAAAAAAAATGAAATAAGGTTGCTTAGTTGCAGGAGCTGTAGAGGCAGTCAATAGGAGGAGGGGGTTGTGTTTAGTCTGAAGGGGATAGTTGTTCGTAGGTTAAAGATATACCGCTGTTCCAGGTGGAGCCGTGAGTGTGTGGATCCGTGGTGCAGAGTGAGGCCAAAGACGGAGACGTTAGAGGGGGAGTAGTTGGCCATGCAGAAGTGACGGGCTACGGGTGTGTTCGAATGTAGCTGAACATCCCTTAGATGTTTGGTGAACTGGTCGACCAGTCGGTGGCCCGTCTGACCTACATATGGTTTACCACAGAGGTTGCATCCAATACAGTATATGAAGCTAGAAGAGGTGCAAGAGAAGGAATTTATTATGCAAAGAGTTTGCTGATTAGAACCAGTGAGAGAAGTAATGTTGGTGATGAAGGGGCAGGTGTTGCCGCGGGATCTGGAGCACGGGAAGGATCCGGGTGGGGCTGGGGGGAAGAGGAAAGGTGCTACAGACAAGAAGATTGCGTAGGTTCTGGGTGCGTTTAAAGGAGGACATGGGTGGGTTTATATATGTATGTATGTATGGATGGATGGATAGATTGATAGATGGGTGGGTTTCAGGTGTGGAAGCAAGGCTTAAAATCAAAGGGCCTTAGAGTCAATCTTGCAAAAACCAAAGTCTTAATAAGTAGGAAGGCAGACAAACCACAAATCCCTTCAGATAGATGGCCCTGCTCAATCTGTAGAAAAGGCGTAGGTAGAAACTCTATAAGATGTACCCATTGTAAGCTATGGAAACATAAGAGGTGCAGCAATATCAAAGGAAGGTTAACTGGGAAGATAGTTTTTGTATGTGGCAGATGCTCAAGAGCAATAAACACTGAAAATGTGCAGAAAACAACTTTTGCCACATTCCAGGGAGAAAAACTAGAAGTAGTTGATAGCTTCCGTTATCTAGGTGACCAAGTAAAGTAGTAGGGGTGGTTGCTCTGAGAGCATAGCTGCTAGAATAAGAATAGCCTGGGTCAAGTTCAGAGAGCTCTTACCTCTACTGGTGACAAAGGGTCTCTTGCTCAGAGTAAAAGGTAGGGGAACAGTCATGCTACATGGCAGTGAAACATGGGCCATGACTGCTGAGGACATGCGTAAGCTTGCAAGGAATGAAGCCAGTATGCTCTGCTGGATGTGTAATGTGCATACACAACAGAATGTAAGCACACCGAGAGAAAAGTTGGACATAAGAAGCATCAGTTGTGGTGTGCAAGAGAAACAACTGTGCTGGTATGGTCATGTGTTGCATATGAATGAAAACAGCTGTGTGGAAATGTGTCACACCCTAGCAGTAGAGGGAACCTGTAAAAGAGGTAGACCCAGGAAGACCTTTGATGAGGTGTTAAAGCATGACCTTTGAACGTTGGGCCTCACCAAGGTGATGACAAGTGACCAAGACCTTTGGAGATATGCTGTGCTTGAGAAGGCCTGACAAACCAAGTGAAACTGTAACCATGGCCTATGCCAGTGCAGCATAACCAGCCCATTTAAGAATACTCTTCAATCATTGGGCAATAAACTGTGCTTGCAAAGACCTGTTGAGGCAAATGAAGTCATTGTTGTGGCCAGTGACAGTACCGCCTGATTGGCACCCATGCTGGTGGCTCGTAAAAAGCACCATTCAAGCATGGTCGATGCCAGTGCTGCCTGACTGGCTCCTGTGCTGGTGGCATATAAAAAGTACCATTCAGGTGTGGTCAATGCCAGTGCCAGCTGACTATGGCATGTAAAAAGCACCACTTGGGCGTGGTTGTTGCCAGTGTTATCTGATTGGTTCCCGTGTCGGTGGCATGTAAAAAGCATCATTTAAGCGTGGCTGATGCCAGTACCGCCTGACTGGCCTTCGTGCTGGTGGCATGTAAAAAGCACCCACTACACTCTTGGAGTGGTTGGTGTTAGGAAGGGCATCCAGCTGTAGAAACATTGCCATATTGTATTGGAGCCTGGTGCAGCCTTCTAGCTTGCCAGCCCTCAGTGAAACCGTCCAACCCATGCCGACGTGGAAAGCAGACGTTAAACGACGATGACGATGATGATGAGGATGATATACACACCCACACACAGAGTTTCACTTTATTGTATATTTGTTTCATATTGCATCTGATCTTTGTCATTGATTTTGTATAAGAATGAAGCAGTATCCCTTACTTTGCAAGTTCTATCTACGAAGCCCAAGAAGTAAACATAAGTTGTGTGAAACAGAGTTTATTTTAATGAGATACCTCTTGAAAATCATCTGAGGAAACATCTACACTGATCGATACATCTAAACCAGTTGTGCAGTATCCCACCTGCAAGGAATTGATGCTAGATGGGTTGAAGCAATTGTAGTGATCAATAAAGATTCTCATCTTTTGTCTCTCTTTCATTGATTATATGTATGTGTGTCTATCATCATCATCATTGCTTAACATCTGCCTTCCATGCTGGCATGGGTTGGACGGTTTGACAAGAGCTGTCCAGACAAGACTGCACCAGACCTCTGTGTCTGTTTTGGTACAGCTTATATGGCTGGGTGCCCTTCATAACACCAACCTCCCTGCATATATATATGTGTGTGTGTGTGTGGTAAAAACATTAATGGGGTAAATTTATTCAACTAGACATATAGGTAAAGACATTAATGGGGTCAATTTTAAAAAGGTAAAAACATTAATGGGGTCAATTTATTCAGCTAAAACCTATCAAGGTCACCAACAGCATGGCTGCTGTCTAACAAAGATGAATGTATGTGTATATATGTGTGTGTGTGTGTGAGAGAGAGTGAGAGAGAGAGAATGCGTGTGTTTGTATATAAACACACACACACGCATAAATATATATGTGTGTGTATATATATCATCATCCTCATCGCTTTCCATGCTGGCATGGGTGCGATGGTTTGACAGGAGCCGCCCAGGCAGAAGCCTGCACCAGACTTCTGTAACTGTTTTGGCAGGATTTTTACAGCTGGATGCCCTTCCTAACACCAACCACTCAGCAGAGTGGACTCAGTACTTTTTATGTGGCACAAGCACAGGCGAGATCAGTTTTGGCAAGGTTTTTACAGCCGGATGCCCTTCCAAATGCCAGCCACTTTACAGTGTGGACTGGGTGGTTTTAAGTGGCACCTGCATTGACAGGGTCACCAAATACTTGCAAGACAAAAAAATCTCTTTTGAGAGGGTGGGGACATTGGAGGAGATGATCTTGTGTCAGATGATGAAAGGTTATAGTGAGACAGAGAGACAGAAACAGGTGTCTTTCTATAGGGGAGGTACAAGTTTACCCGGCTAGGGAGAGAGAGAGAGAGAGAGATTGGGAATGAAGACAGAAACAGGTGCACTATATATATATATATATATATATATATATAGTACAATAAGAAATAGAAAATTCTAGGTACAGTATTATATAATTGAAAAAATTTATAGAAATATCTTTTCTGATAATTTTTTCCACTCTAATAATTAGATGTTTATAAACTTATAAACATCTAATTATTAAAGTGGAAAAATTATCAGAAAAGCCAGTTCTATTATTTCAAATATATATATATACCCACCCACACACAGAGTTTCCATCTACTAATTTCAACTATATGATATTGACTAACTTATGACTACAGCAGAAATCATTTGCTCATGCTACCACTTAATAGGACCAAATCTGAAATCTTTATTTCTGAAGTAAACTTCTGAAGTGCACGTCCATGTTTTATGTTGCTGCTTTGTATCAGCGTTTGTTTTTTGTTGTTGTTGTTTAATCCTAGGTCAACTCTAATTGGGTAGATCTGACTTTTTCTGAGGCATAGTCAATATAGGATGACATAGCTTTTGCAGTTTTCAATTGAAAGGATTTCTCCCAATATCCTGGAGTGTTTGTTGTGCTACTTGATGTGAAGATTTAGTTTCCTTCCACCTTTCTGTCAGTAGGGATATAATTTTTCTCTTTGATTTGTGACAAAGAAATGATGTTTGGTTTTTAGAAATTCTTCCATATACATTTTCCTTTGTAAATGTGATAGATCTAAAAATTGAAGATGTTGATTTTGTGTTAAGAGATGATTTGCCCTCACCTGACTGCTATATAAACAGACTCTGCTATTTGATTTCATGTAAGAGATGTTAGTTCTATTATTATTATTATCAAGTGAAAGAGCAGTGCACGCCATCAAAGTGACACTGGGGTAAAATATACAAAGTCCAATATACCTGTCAAGTAGCCCATCCTACTCAAAAGGTCCCTGAGTAAGGGTTGTTTAAGGATGTTAAACGAAACACCCATGTTTCCAAAGGTGAATTATCCAAAACCCAAAGAATTCCTTTCAACACATGACTATGATGCTCCCCCACTACTTCTGCTCATGATCAGAGATGCACATATCATCAGCCACTAAGGGACATGCTCAACTGGTTAAGGTCAAACAACTGACAAGCAAACCTGTAGTATTGAGCAGAATATTTGCTGTTGCACATCTTTTATACCAAGATAACACTTGCAATCAGTTAGATCAGAAGCCATGAGAGCCATTGCCTGGTATTGTAGTTTATTATTATCATTATTATTATTATTGTCGTCGTCATCGTCTTCATCATCATCATCATCATCATCATTATTGAGGTGAGCTGGCAGAATTGTTAGCATGCCGGGCAAAATGCTTGGCAGTATTTCATTCGTCCTTATGTTCTGAGTTCAAATTCTGCCAGGGTTGACTTTGATTTTCATTTTTTTGGGGTCAATAAAATAAGCACCAATTGAACACTGGGAGGTGTCAATGTAATCAACTATCCCCTCCACCAAATTTCAGGCCTTGTACACTAGAAAGGATTATTATTATTATTATTATTATTATTATTATTATTATTATTATTATTATTATTATTAATTCCGTGAGCTGGATGAAATGCTTAGCAGTATTTCGCCCATCGCTCTGTTCTGAGTTCAAATTCCACTGAGGTCAACTTTGCCTTTCATCCTTTCAAGGTTGATAAAATAAGTACCAGTTGAACGCTGGGTGATTGTAAAAGTGATAGTGTTAGTATAAATAATAATAATAATAATAATAATAATAATAATAATGGTAGTAATAATAGTGGTGAGGCTGGTAATAATAATTATTATAACTAGAATAATAATAATAATAATAATAATAACAATATCAATAATGAAAGTTTTCTTTATTTCCCTTCTCTTTCATTTCCTACTACTGTAGATAATTATATGGAATGAGAAGAATTTTTCTATAACATTTTTTTCAAAATATATTTTTCTCTCTCTCTCTCTCTCTCTCTCTCTCTCTCTCTCTCTCTCCATTTAATCTCCAGAATTTGCACTTTTTGACCTTAACTCATCCAATTTCAGCTGCCATAACCCATGGCTTTGGTGCTATTGTCTCAGCTTCCTTCATCCTCCAGTCAAGTATTGTCTTCTTCTATTGGTTCATTTTTGGATTCTGCAGTGTCTTACCAACTTTTACAGAAGTGTTAACCGTTTTTGGGGTTCACTGTTTCCATAGGGGGCTTTACTGAGTGTGTACAGCTACCACTGTGGAGATGATGGTTGTGATAATGATGGTGACATCTTATGTTGGTAGTGATGGTGATAGTGATAATAATAGTTTAATAAAGATGGTGGTAGTGATGGTGGTGGTGCTGGTAGCAATGACAACAATGATCATGATTATAGGCATACAAACACCCACTCCCCTTCTCCCCCCTCTCTCTCTCACACACACACACACACACACACACACATTGGGCATAAATATGGTTGTGTGGTTAAAAGTGATGTAGGTATGACTGTGCGAATAAGAAGTTTGTTTCTCAACCACTTAACCATGTGGTTTCAGCTTCAGTCTTACTGCACAGCATCTTCTGCTGAGTAAATTCTGCAGCAGACAGAAACTGAAATAAGCCCAACCCATTATATATATATATATATATATATATATATATATATATATATATATATATATATATACACACACACACACAAACGCACACACAAAGAATATATATATACATATATAAAAGATATGAGGGGTTTAGTTCACTGACAATCTAAACTAATATGTACGCTGCATAAGTGCTATAATGGGTCATCCATTAGGTTCCAAGCTCACAGCTGAGGCTGGAGCTAGGGAACCATAGTAGGCTTCTGAATCAGCAGGTATATATTAAAGGAAAAGGAAAACAAGACCAAAGCAGGACGAGCATCTCAGGTCATTTAAAATATTTAATTAGAGTAAGGTATATATATATATATAGATATATAACGTGAGAGAGTTAGGGGTTGGATATATATATATATATATATATATATATATATATATGCTTGAGTGTGTGTATATATATATATATTCACAAACACAAGTATGTATGTATATGTATGAGGTGGTATCAAAAAGTTTCTGGACTAGTTACGTTTAATAAAAAAATAACTTATTTACCTAAGTTTTAGCATAATCTTCTTTGAAATGGTCACCTTGCACTGCAAATATACCAGCTCCAGAATTCCTGATACTTTTGGAAACTGGCAGTCATTTTCCATAAATGTGTTGGGGACCTTCTGAAATTTGCTCTGAATGTTGATAGTGGTGACCTTTGAGCTGCCTTTTCATATTGGAGAAGAGATGGAAGTCCACAAGTGCTAAATCTGGAGAATAGGGCAGATGTGGAAATGATACCATGTTGTTTTTGATGAGAAACTCACGAGTAAGAAGTGCTCGGTAACAGGGTGCCTTGTCATTGTGAAAAATCCAATTCTTCGCGTTCCACAGATCTGCTTGCTTTCACTGAATGACCTCCCTCAGACGCTTCAAAATGTTGCTGTAGAGCTCTGAATTGATGGTTTGGTCCTTGGGGATGAATTCTTGATGCACAACACTGCAGATGTCAGAAAAAATGATGAGCATGCTCTTGATTGGGCTGCAGCTCTGTTGTACCTCCTTCAGTTGTGGAGATGAAGGACTCTTTCGTTGTGATGACTGCTGTTTTGTCTTAGGGTCATACCTCTAGACCCACATCTTGTCACTGGTGATGATCATCCACATGAAGTATGGGTCATCAGTGGCATGCTGACAGAGATCTTGACACACTTTGACATGGTGTTCTTTCTATCCAGTGATCAGCAGGTGGAGGACAAACTTGGCAGAGACATGCCACATGTTCAATTCAGATGCTAGGATTGCTTGCACGGACCCATAATGACAGACCAACAACATCAGCAATGTTGGTGATTGTCCTTTGATGATCCTCATGCACAAGCTTCTGAACTTTCTCCACATTTCAGGTGATGACACTCATGGCAGGTCTTCCAGATCACTCATCACTTTCCAAGGACCTTCCGCTTTTGAAGTGCCTGTGCTAATCGAAACATTGTATACTACTTATAGCCTCATCACTATCGAGGTATGCTCAATGTCTCTGTAGCAGACTTCCCAAGTTTAACACAAATTTTCACATTGGCTCTTTGTTCCTACTTCCTGTCCATGACAAAATCACATACTACAGTATACACATGATTACAGAAACTCAAATTTCACAACTTGTGAAGTAAACACAGTGATGTCACTCTGCACACTGCCTCATGAAGGCCACTGCTAGCTCTCACTGCACATGCAACCATGTGCTGCCATCTGTTGGCATGCTACAGAACTAGTCCGGGAACTTTTTGATACTACCACATATATGTACGTATGCACACATACATACCTAAGTATATATGTGTGTGTATGTGTATTTGTGTTTATATTTGCACATTTCTGAAGATCACTGAGCTATATGCCATAATGTTATTGTCATTTCCCTTGTCAACAAATTATCTACTGGTTCTCCAGCTTTGATTACATGTAGAGTAATAGGTCCCTTGAAAAACAGGTAAAGGTTAATGATAGGAAAGGCAGCTGAGTGAAAATATTGCCTCAATATAATATTCTTCTAACCCATGCTAGAATGGAAAAATTGATGTGTGTGTGTGTACAATATGCTTGTTCCTCCATTGAAGGATACTTTTGCTCAACAAATATAAATAACTCTTTTTCTTTGCACTATTCATTGGAATAAAATATTTTATATATCTTTGTATTTTTCCATGTGTGAATAGGTATATACACTCATCTGTCTGTCTGTCTATCTATCTATGTAAAAATATAAGTATATGTATGTGTGTGTGTGTGTGTGTATGTGTGATGTCATTGTTCCATTCTGTATGAGAATGATATAGAAAGATCATCCATTTAGGTACACATTTAGATATTTCTTGTCTGTCTTTTGCTTATACACTAATATAATGTCAAATTTCCTATAATGATTTAATCATGAACAAGAAAGATTTTCATTGCTTATATTGCACATATATTGCAAGATCTTCTATTACCATTGTCTGGTTTGATCCTTTAACTTTCAGGTACACACTGAAAGTAATGTTGTATTCTTTTTAACCAGATTTCAAAATGATGTTTTGCAAACAACTTGCACATGCAAGTGCTACCAGTCGAGAACTCTACATACTGGAAGCCAACAAGTGTATGAGGTCATCAGGAAAAAATGCCTGCCATTTCGGGGCCTACATCTTGACAGCATCAATGTGTACGCCCCCACCACCTCACTGATATCAGGCCTCGCTTGCTAGATCAACTGGTTATTAAATAAAGTTTAATATTCTTCTAGCCAACGCTCATCATCTATTTTTAACCAAATCTAGTGGCTAGCCTTTTCCTCTGTAGTTTGGATATTGGTCATGGTGGTATTTATTTTATGATGAGTCAGGTCTAATAATACAATTGTCTCACACTGTGTCCAACAAACCCTCTACATCCAATTTCGATTGGAAAATGCTCCATTTTCCAGCCTGTGTCTTCACATTCCTCAAGGAGGTTTACATAATGGTCAATCTTTCGAGTGGCGTCCATGTTATCTTCATGAAGAACCATTAGCTCGACTAGATTTACAAATTTCTTTCCTTCACACCACATTAGAATGTCTGGTTTTTTCATAACTGAGATGGGAAAGCATCTCTGGCACCCTGGTAAATCTGCAGTCACCTCCCAATAGCCCTTCCACTTTTCATTGCTCACAGGAAGTTTGTTATTCTTCTTCTTGAAATGGATCCACTGTCCTAAGTACACAAAGGTGATGAAATCTTTAGTTGGTACTTTCAACGGTCTTTTTTCACTGTTGTTGAGATCAATTTAGCTCTTTATAGCACCGAAGATAACCTTAAGGACCAGGTTGTGTCTCCATGTATACCTGTTCAATGCTAGTGAACAGTTGGAAAGAATATGGTTCAGTGTTCCGACCTTTCCGCATTTGCATATATCATTCTCTGAGACATTCCATCTTACTAGATTTGCAGGTGATGACAAAACATCATAGAATGAACGAATCAGAAAACTTAGCCGAGATGTGGTCCACCTCCATATCTCATCCCAACTTATTTTCCTCTCAACAACATGTTCCTCCCATCTCATCAGCTGCCCTTGTTGAATACATTGAATCAAATGAAGCTCTCTTCTCTCTGTTTTCTCATTTTGACGCTGTTGCTAACAACACATCTACATTCGCTCCGCATCATACTTGCGAATGGTCTGAACTAACCTGTGCCAAAACCAAGCCCTTTCCGATGATTTTGTGTTGCACCCACTTTTACAATAATGAGCTGAACTGTTCAGTATCTGAGGTAGGCCTAGCTGCTTTTTAATGAACACATTACATTTTGTTCAATGATTTGAACTCATGACAATGCTACCTTGTATATTAAAAGTGACCATGAATGTCACGGATACAAGCCGAACTGTAAGCATCAAATTTTATATTTACCTGGTAACTTTGAGTCTCGGCTTGTTTCATAATTTCCATTTCATGACTCCTGTCTGACGATGTTCCAGTATGTACTCGCCCCAAGCTCTTGACAAATTCTTCAACTGTTGGAATGCTTTCTTCAGCTACTTGAAACTTAACTTCTTTCTTCACTCCCTTAACAAATGTCAGACTACGCGACTTTTTTGCTCTAGACCGTATCCTTGACCACCTCACAAGCTCATCTAGTTTCAAGAGGGCACTCTGCATGATTTGCTTATCTGGTGATAGAAGTTTCATGTCATCCATGAAGGCTTTCTTAGGCGATTTGTTCCAAAAGATGCATAAATTTCAAAATCATCTCCATGACTAGAATAGACCACGTGATAGATATTGTACAGCCAGCAGCAATGCCAATCTCCAATCGGTGCCAATCTATTGTAAAATCTCCGGCTGTAAACCTCATCTCGAAGCTGTCCTAATACATCCTCATTATTTTGGTTAGTTTGTCTGGAATATGGAAGTGGTCCATGGCTCTTATCAGTAATTTGTGTGTCACTGAGCCATATGCATTAGCTAGGTCAAGCCATACCACATTCAGACTTCACTTGTTCTGTTTGACACATAAATTGCAAAGTCTTCTATTACCATTATCTGATTTGGCTTTCGCTAAAATTTTCCACTGGTTGTCATATAAGATATTTTTATCCTTTAATCTCCAGGTATACACTGAAAGTAATGTTGTATTCTTTTTAGTCAAATTTCAAAATGAGTAACTGTGTGATATCAAAACTTAAATATATTGGCTGTTAAATCTGTGTAAGATTTATAAGTGGTGGGGATGTTAAGCATACATTTGTAAATTGTTAATTAGGGAATTCTCTTCTGAAGGTCAACTGTTTTTATTAACAACATTGTAATTGCATTATAGTTGCTACCAATGTGATTACAATTATTGTTGTTACTGCTTGTTAATTTAGCTGCAGCTACATTTGAAGAAACAATGTTTTGTGCAAGGTTAGGAAATTTGAAATAAAAATGTTTTAACAGTATTCTTGTTAAGGATCTTATAATGCTATAAGAGATAACTTTTAAGTTAATTCTACATATTTTCTATAGAATGTAGAGCCAGCACTGAAAGTTACAACGTTTCGTATATGAATACATCTATGTAAACAATGGGATCGAAGATAGAAAAAATAGGTAATTGCTGTAAAATGCATATTTCAGGAGTTATTGTTCCCTCTTCAGCACCACATCCAACCCATTATCTATCCACTAACACATTGCTGAAATACCTACTAAATATAGTAGTGTAACCCTACTGGATATACCACTTTACATATTAAACCTGGCAACTGCTAGTAGGAACACTGTACTTTGTTTTGCAACCATAAAATACTACCAAATATATTAAAAGTTTATAAATCAATATTGTGTCCTAATTTTGTGTTATCTGTGCAATACAATCACTTTTAAGTTAACTCTACAGATTTTCTATAGAATTTAGAGCCAGCACTAACAGTTACGATATTTTGTATATGAATACGTGTATGTAAACAATGAGATTGAAGATAAAAAAGTAATGGGTGTATATGCATTTTTCAGGAGTTATTGCCCCGTCTTCAGTACCACATCCAATCCATTCACTATCCATGAACAAATTGCTTAAATAGCCACTATGTTTAGTAGTGTAACACTATTGGGTTGGCCAATTTAAATATTAAACACATTCCTGACAACTGATACACACATTAATTGCTGTATTTCATTTTGCAACCATAAAATACTACCGAGTTTATCAAAGGTTTAAAAGGCAGTAGTGTGTCCCACTTTTATGTTAGCACTTTTACGTTATCTCTACAGATTTTCTACAGAATGTAGAGCCACCACTGAAAGTTATGGTACTACAATGCCTGTAGAATTATCTCGAACAGGCAATGACTCTGACAGCCTTACTAGGCCAAGGATTTCTAGAAATTATCCATAAGCTCTGGCTCAAAACTCTTCCGGAAAAGACCAGCCAGTTGATTTTCACTGAGGCCCAGAGTTTCTGTAAGGAAATCCAGTAAATGCAAAGTATTCTGCATGAAATGAAAATCCAGGAATTTTCGTCAGTCACAGAGTATAACAGTATAAATAAAGGAATGAAAATATTAGTATCTTGTTACGATCGTTTCAATAACGGTGTAGATAAATAATTCACCTTGCTAAAACAAACATAAACAATGATTATGGAAATTCAAGCAATATTAAATGAAGCCCAGCCTGTTATTTCATTAAGGCCTTTTAAATAATGTAATGCACTTGTATGTGTATAGGTAAGGTTATAAAGGCAATCATCAGGAATGGCTTATAACGTTATAGTGGGAAAGTAACCATATTGACATGGAGTAAAGGTATGGAGTAAAAACAACGCTAAAGCCATATTGGTAAAGCGAGATAAAAGATGGACAATGAAGTAGGTTGAGAAAGGAGGACTATGTAGCAATAAACGTTATGATATTCATAAAGGCCATTTTTATGAAGAAAAGGGGTACCAAGGGTAACATTAAAGAAACAAGGATGATAAGAGAAAGAACAAAAACGTGAATGAGAGAAAAGGAAATGGTAAAATTTGTAAGAAGTGTGTTGTGAAAAATAGAAAAACAAAAGTAAAATTGACGTATATTTAAAGGGGCTAATTGATGTCCATGAAATACCAAGTCAAGTCATAGATAAAATGTAATAATATAATATAATAAGATTTAAAATATAAAATAGTAAAATTATTACAATATACTGAATCAGTAAACAATTATACAAGAAAGTTAAAGATTGAAACTGCTGATTGATGTTTTCCAAACAACTTGCACATGCAAGTGCCACCAGTCGAGAACGCCTGAAGCCAGCACTGATATGAGGCCCCGCTTGCGAGATCAACTGGTTATTAAATAACGCTCAGTATTCTTCAGATCTGCGTTCACTCCGCATCATATTTGCGAACGGTCTGAACTGATCTGCGCCCAAACCAAGTCCTTTCCGATGATTTTGCGTTGTACCCACCATACCTCGGTGTGTAAGAGAAGATAAGATGTCATCAATCTCTGCTTCTGATTTCCATTTCCTGGTTGTTTTGACTTCTGCTAGATTACGCCTGATTTCCATGTCCTTCGACTCTCTCAGTATCATCACCGTCCTTACCTTCCCCAGTTTATATATTTCGAATATTGACGCCAGTGGTAACTGCAACGAACCTCTTTTACGATAAAGAGCTGAATTGTTCAGCATCCGAGGTAGGTCTAGCCACTTTCTAATGAACGCAGTACATATTTGTTCAATGATTTGAACTCATGACAATACTATCTTGTATATGAAAAGTGGCCACGAAAGTTGCGGATACAAGCCGAACTGTAAGCACCAAATTTTATATTCCTAGTAACTTTGAATTATCAATCGCTGATAATCCAATCTCGGCTTGTTTCATAATTTCCATTCTGCGATTCTTCTTTGACTGTTGGAATGCTTTCTTCAGCTACTTGAAACTTAACTTCTTTCTTCACTCCCTTAACAAATGTCAGACTACGCGACTTTTTTGCTCTAAACCGTATCCTTGACCACCTCACAAGCTCATCTAGTTTCAAGAGGGCACTCTGCATGATTTGCTTATCTGGTGATAGAAGTTTGACGTCATCCATGAAGGCTTTGTTAGGCAATTTGTTCCAAAAAATGCATAAATTTCAAAATCATCTCCATGACTAGAATAAACCTCGTGATAGATATTGTACAGCCAGCAGCAATGCCAATCTCCAATCGGTGCCAATCTATTGTAAAATCTCCGGCTGTAAACCTCATCTCGAAGCTGTCCTAATACATCCTCATTATTTTGGTTAGTTTGTCTGGAATATGGAAGTGGTCCATGGCTCTTATCAGTAATTCGTGTGTCAGTGAGCCATATGCATTAGCTAGGTCAAGCCATACCACATTCAGACTTCTCTTGTTCTGTTTGGCATCCTGGATCACTTGCCAAATCGAAAAACAGTGTTCAACGCATCCAGGGATCTCAGGGATTCCAGCCTTTTGATTTACCAACATATCCATTACTCTGTAAATATGTCATTGTTCTCCTCGAGAGAATTCCCATAAAGATCTTGCCTTCCACATTCGATAAGGATATCGGCCTAAACTGTTTTATAGTCTCTGCATTGTCCTTCTTCGGCAGGTATGTGCATTCTGCCTTACACCAATCCTCTACAAGAAGTTTCTTCGCGCCACAGCTTTCGGAGTAGGACAAAGAGCTTTCGCAGACGATTGCCATATTTGTATACTTTATACGAGACGCCATCACCTCCTGGGGCACTCTTTGCTCTAGCTTTTCTCACAAAATCATTCTCCTCTTTCTCTCTGATGTCCCCAATTTGAAATTCGATATCAAGTTCTAAGAGATGCTTTAGCTCATGTAGAGGTGGCAGTGGCTGGTTACGGTGGGGATCGCTGTAGGTTTCTTTGATATGAGTGTTCAATTCTTCTTTCGTGCACGATAAAGTGCCACTCTTCGGTTCAGCAAACAGCTTCTTAGTAAACCCGTACGGGTCCTTCAGAAACTGCCCCCGAGTCCTTTTACTCTCCTTTCGACGCTCATATCGGCGGATATGTCGTTGCACATAACGGCATTTCCTTTTCAAATCGTCGTACAGCAGCGCGAGGCCAGGTTTTTTGCCTTCTGTAGCACATTTCGATCGCTTTCTTAGGCTGGTCTTTTCCTTCCTCAACTATTTCATTTTCCTGATCCTCCTGCTTGGTCCACACTTTCTTTCGCTAATCGGACACTATCTTTCACTCCAAATAATTCCTTTCCTGTATCGTAAATTGAGCTTGTTAACTTTCCCAGTTTCTCCACTGTAGAGCCTGTCATTTTATAAAAAGCTCGACATACCTTGTTTCCAAATTTTTTATATTTTTCTTTCCCGTTAGCAGAAGGCCACAAGAACCTCGGTTTTCTCCGAGTACTATCTGATTCACCAATTTCATAACCTGCAGTTCCCTGTCGGGAAGAAGTCTTTGATGTAGCATTTATCGATCCACTGTGGTTTGAGTCCGGGAATGATTTGCCACGTGTTTTACGATCAGATGATCTACACTGTCATTCAAATTCAAAATGGCTGACGATTAGTATCGCGCTTGAAACACAAGAGTACCAACGAATTTGAATCAAACTGTTTTTGATCTATACATGTTACTTCCAATAAATTGGTTGCATTTTAGTTTTCACAATTACTATTATTCTCCTCTGATCCCTCCATACTTATAATCCAATAATCCTTTTATCTTCTGTATACACACGTATACGCACACGTGCACACACACACACACGCATAAACACAACATGCATACTCATTCATATGTACATATGTATATTCGCATGCATGTGCGCACACACACGCATAAGCGTGCACATGGGCATTCGCATGCGCGCCTGCACAAGTATACACACGTAAAACAAGCGTTGGGGTTGGTAAGTGTTGGGTATTGGTATGCGTTGGGGGTTGGTAAACGTTGGGGAT
The DNA here is from genome assembly GCF_046866305.1 of Octopus bimaculoides. Taxonomy (NCBI): domain Eukaryota; kingdom Metazoa; phylum Mollusca; class Cephalopoda; order Octopoda; family Octopodidae; genus Octopus; species Octopus bimaculoides. Next base: position 16,998,323 of record NC_142951.1, on the reverse strand, counting down.
TGGTAAATGACGGTCCTGCTCATGGGGTTGGTTGGTAGCAGGCGGTGCAGAGTAGCAGCTGGTGTTAAGATGGTATGTCCGGGTTGTCCGCAGTTAGAGGACTGAAATTCGCCAGAAGGGCATATCTCTGGTGACAGCAATACGATAAATTGTATTTCTTGCGGGTTGTTGGAGAATATGCAGTTTTTCACGGAGGTAGAGCTTGCAGTTGGGGGCACCGGATGAATATCGGTGGCGCTCTGTTGATAATAGTCCATTTGATGCTGGGTATTTCATCTCGTCTCCAGAGAAAACGAGACAGGGAAGTAGAGCTCTCTCTATCCCTGGATCTGAACGAGTACATATGCATTAGCTGAATTCATTAGCTGTCACACCCGTATAGTGCCCAGTAATGCTATCGGATGGTGTAAGGGTGGCTCTGTATACTACGGCCTTTGAGAAACAAGATCCTTCTAGAGGGCACATGGTGGCGTTTCGTAAGTTGCAGATTGGGGTGGTGTGGTTGCAATTTTACGTCTGTTGATGCGTGCAATGTTAAATGCGATGTTGTCTAAGCAGGAGTCGCTCAGCTTGACACTATGGAGGTTGAAGAGTTTGTAATACTTATGGCTTCTGTGGAAGTGTTTCTTAATTAACGACAGGAAGCCCCTAGCTACGTTGGTGAAAATTTCTAGGTTGAAGGGGAGGTTACACCATATAATACACATTCTTCTAATCCTTTTGGGGTGAGGAGAGGGTGCTTGGGGGTTGTCCACATGCGTGAGCTTCTCAGTAAACCTGCTATTGTAGTGGGGGTGCTATTAAAGATCTCTCTATTGACTGAGAGATTAAATAATTGTTAACTAATGTCTGGAACCAGGTTTCTAATTACAGCGGGGGGGGGGATGATTTGGGCTCTTGTGGATGTATACTGTATCCTCGTTAGGCTTCCTGTACGAGTATTACTTTCCCGTACTGAGGTCTAAGGTTACGTCCAAAATATTGATCATAGTTAGGTTGGTGGTAACCGTTATGGACAGACCGAATTCCTTAAATATTTTTATCAAGTCCTTCCTGAACCTGTGCATGGTGTGGCCGTTCATATATCTTGAGATAGCCTGGCCGTCCTCCCTATCAAGGGCCGACCTATGTGGGTGGATACGTCTCGTAAGGGTATCCAAGATGTATAACCCGACGAGGTCGGCGATTTCAGCCCCCTTAAAGCTCCCCATAGAGACGTCGAACAATGGGTCGCCCTCTTTTTTCACCCAGAAAGAATCGTCCTGGGCCAGAATAGACTGCTTTCTTTTACAGAAAGGAACACGGAAAGAAACAAGGAGAGAAAAGAATGTGTGTAGTGGTCAGCGATCTATCATGGCGAATACATATATATATATATATATATATATATATATATATATATATATATAGAGAGAGAGAGAGAGAGAGAGAGAGAGGTTATGAGAGGTAATGGTGTCAAG
>NC_142951.1:16979363-16986863 GCF_046866305.1 Octopus bimaculoides | reverse complement strand
CTGGATTATGGGGCGTATGATCATTGAGAGGAAGTAGGAGATCCTGTAGTTACTAGCGACATTCGCTCCACAGACTGGTCTTGTTGGTGATCCCACTACAGGATTAGTTGTTACTTTGTGGTCCTTACTTTGTGGTCCATTAAATACTACATACGTTAACAAAATTTAATTAAACACATTAAAAAAAAAAAAAAAAAAAAAAACACACACACACACACACACACATGAACATATAAATAAATAAAAACTAATACAAATGAACACGTATTAACAGAGAATATAGGTGATACAGACACTCCCCATACACACATGCACTTACAAAAGACACAGACACATTGAAGGACACGCATGCGTAGACACATACAATAGGAATACAAAATACAAAATGGCTGATAGTTAGCAAGGTGAGACACACATAAGAAAGAAGGAAACAAAGGACCACTGATGAGGTCACAGAAGTGTGACGAAAGAACTCTGGCCGAAATAAGATTAAGATTAAGATTAATGTAATATAAAGCTGAAAAAAAAAAAAAATTAACACCAAATATACAGTGCGTGTGTTTTTATTGGCTAAACTGGCAATATGACCATCCCCAAGTACAACAATATATATATATATATATATATATATATATGTATCTATATACATGTATGTGCTTGGAATTTCTGATCATGAGTTTACATTTGTGCAATTAAGTAAAGTACTATACATCATCATCATCATCATCATCGTTTAACGTCCGCTTTCCATGCTAGCATGGGTTGGACGATTTGACTGAGGACTGGTGAAACCGGATGGCAACACCAGGCTCCAGTCTAATTTGGCAGAGTTTCTACAGCTGGATGCCCTTCCTAACGCCAACCACTCAGAGAGTGTAGTGGGTGCTTTTACGTGTCACCCGCACGAAAACGGCCACGCTCGAAATGGTGTCTTTTATGTGCCACCCGCACAAGCCAGTCCAGGGGCACTGGCAACGATCTCGCTCGAAAATCCTACGGGAGCCAGTCAGGCGGTACTGGCAACGGCCACGCTCAAAATGGTGCATCTCATGTGCCACCTGCACAAGAACCAGTCCAGGGGCACTGGCAACGATCTTACTTGGCTTGCCGGGTCTTCTCAGGCACAGCACATTTCCAAAAGTCTCGGTCAGTAGTCATTGCCTCGGTGAGGCCCAATGTACGAAGGTCTTGCCTCACCACCTCAGCCCAGGTCTTCCTGGGCCTACCTCTTCCACGGGTTCCCTCAACTGTTAGGGTGTGGCACTTTTTCACGCAGCTATCCTCATCCATTCTCACCACATGTCCATACCAGCGCAATCGTCTCTCTTGCACACCACAACTGATGCTTCTAATGTTCAGCTTTTCTCTCAAGATACTTACACTCTGACGGGTATTCACATTGACATTACACATCCAACGGAGCATACTGGCTTCATTCCTTGCGAGCTTACTTATGTCCTCAGCAGTTACAGCCCATGTTTCACTGCCATGTAGCATGGCTGTTCGTACGCATGCGTCATACAGTCTGCCTTTTACTCTGAGTGAGAGTCCCTTTGTCGCCAGCAGGGGTAAGAGCTCTCTAAACTTTGCCCAGGCTATTCTTATTCTAGCAGCTACACTTTCAGCGCACCCACCCCCACTACTAACTTGGTCACCCAGATAGCGAAAGCTATCGACTACCTCTAGTTTTTCACCCTGGAATGAGATAGAAGTTGTTTCCTGTTTGTTTACAGTCTTTATTGCACCTGAACATCTGCCACAAACAAAAACTAACTTGCTAGTTAACCTGCCTTTGATGTTGCTGCACCTCTTATGTGTCCATAGCTTGCACCGGGTACATCTTATAGAGTTACTACCTACTCCTTTTCTACATACTGAGCAGGGCCATCTACCTGAAGGGGTTTGTGTTTTATCTACCTTCGTACTTTTTAGGATTTTGGTTTTAGCTAGGTATACAATCTATACTAAACTATAATTAGACTATAACTACTATAAACTACTCATTGAATAAATAGGTATGAGGCTGGATATTGCACAGACACATGTACCCTTAATATAATTCTCTCACAGAGTAGGCAGGACTCTGTTTGTAAGACAAAGTTGGCCCCTTCAAATTACAGATACAATCCATTAAATGGACTTACAGTTTTCATCTACCTGATTTCATTCACAATGCTTTTGTTGCCAGTACCGCCTGACTGGCCTTCGTGCCGGTGGCACATAAAAGCACCCACTACACTCTCAGAGTGATTGGCGTTAGGAAGGGCATCCAGCTGTAGAAACTCTGCCAAATCTGATTGGAGCCTTGTGTAGCCATCTGGTTTACCAGTCCTCAGTCAAATCGTCCAACCCATGCTAGCATGGAAAGCGGACGTTAAACGATGATGATGATGATAATGATGATATAATATACACACTCACACACATATATATATATATATATTATATTATATGTGTGTCTATGTGTTTTTGCATATATGTATGTGCGTGTGTTTGTATTTGTCCATGCGTGTATAGTATATATTGGGGTGGTACACATGATACATGCACACCCACATACATACACACACAATATTATATATATATATATATATATATATATATATAAATCAAAATAAGCAACACGGATTTCAAAGATGATTGCAGTACGCACGTTTCATGCTACTCCATTTATTTAAGTAATGCGAGCATTACATTAAATGCAATATGTAGAGCAATCTTCAGCTGCAGGAAAATGCAGAAAATCACAGTAGAATAGACATATTATAATTGTGGCAACATTTCAAATCCAAGTGGGAGGAAGAATACATAAAAATCCATCTTGACATAGCCAAGTCTATCAGGCTAGTAATTGGTTCTAGGCAAAAAATTCTAAACTGTCTCTGATTTTATTGTCTCTTATCTAGTAGTAATAGTATGAGGGACAATCACTTCTAAGGAAAGGGAAGGTGTAAGCATTATGCATGGACAAGGCTAAGAAAGATATGGTTATAAAGGATTCTCTGGTCAGAGTGGCAAACACTCTTATAGGTTGGGGTATTTTACTACTATCAAAATGTTGAGGAATTAAACCCTAGGTATATAGTTCAAACAGGGCTTTTCCTTTAGTCTAAATAGAGCATCAATTGTTTTACAGATATCAATATTAATTTAACCAATATTTTAACATTATATTTTAACAGTAAGAGGTAAGCTAATAAAATATGCTAATAAAAATAAAGCATGAAGTAATGTCAGTATTGAATTCAGAGGCTATAGATAAGGTGTAAAGTCTAAGGATATTAAGTATATTGGGTTCATGAAGATAATTTTGAATTATTTAAAAAAATTATTTAAAAATCTAAGCTGATATATATAATAATACTATTTAGATGGCACATAAAATTTAAGCTTTATTTTTATAATGTGAAGAGAAGTTGGTATAGGATTTATACTAGTTTATGGGTTTACTAAGGTTTAAGGGACAGAAAAAGAAAAAGGATATTAGGAATTAACAAGGACATCCAATACAGGAATCTGATGATTGATTAAAAGTTTCATTAGTCATGGATTTGTTTCAAGATTAACATGGGCTAATTAAAAAATATTAATAGAATAAGGATTAGATTAATTTTGGGCATTAGGATTAGATTTATTTAAGTAAAAAATACAAAATAAACAAGACACTATTGTTGTAAGCCCTGGAATAATGTAAATAACAATGATTATTTTAAAGTCAAGCATTAAATAACGTAAAAACTTATGAAAAATTTTCTATTCTTATAAGCTATATAGGGTTAAAATACATATTGAGAAACTAACAGCAATAGCAGAAGTGGTGTGAAAGAATATCTTCTATGGAGTAGATTTTAAATCTTATTTATCACAAGTAGATTAAATGTAAAGGTGAGAGATCAGGAATATAAGTTATAAAGGTTCAATTTCCAATTTAAAATATGTGCTAATTAATAGCCCTAGATGACCATGGTGGAAGTTAAATTACTATAATTTGATAATTTTAACTACTTTATAAAAAACTTCTTTTTTTTTAAATTTAAAAGTGTGTGTAGAGCAGTGTACACACAATACCCTAAGGTCTAATCTATTATTGATTAGGTTAGGATTATTTCTAAGTTTAAAAATTTCATATATTTCCATAGAACATAATTCACATCCATATCTATTATTTCTATAAGGTTGAGCTCTTATAATTTCCCATTTAAGGCTAAAATTAATACCATTATCTTTTAACTCCCAAATTTTACTTGCCAATGTCGTACTATTTGCCTTGTGTCTAAGTCTAAAAGAGGACCTGTGGTTATATATTCTCTGTTTCACATTAATACTACATCCTATGTAAATATAATTCTCGGTTATTGTACTAATAATGCATCTGTACACTACGTTACGGGTGCAACAAATTCCTAATAAAGGACAATGGGACTTATTTCTGAAGTTGCACAAGGTGGTGCTAACAACCCCACCTATATTATTTCTAAAAACTCTATTATTATTATTACAATTATTTACACTAATATTATTTGTCGATTCCTCAATTCTACTATTAGGTATATATTGATCATTTCCATCATTACCTAACTCGTTTCTTGATGTGCTATCAGTTAGAATTATTCTAGGTCCCTGATTCCTATTATTTTCATGTGTATTATGTTTATTGTGTATTGTGTGTACCACCTAACTATATCACGCAGCTAAAACATCGAACATTAACTCAGTGATCTGTTGTCATGGCTCGTTAATTGTGATTGCGTCAGATGAAGTTACACCTAAGAAAGTGGAAGACAGTGAGTGATCGAGAGGGGTGAAGAGAAAGAGGGAAGAGAGATAAAGAGAGAAAGAATGCATTGTTCTGTTTAATCCTGGTTGACAAGTCATAGGTAAATAAACTATAAACAATATTGTTGAATATTAGCAATAACAGCAAGAGCACTAATACAGCAACAACAGCAGTAGCAGCACTATAGACAGGAATAACAACAATTTTCATTGCACTAATTATTATAACTGGAGCGAAGAAAAGCTGTAGATAATAAAATGAAATAATATGATAGACAGACACCTTTGTGTGCGTATGTGTGTATACAAATTGATATACATATACAAACGCAGATACAAGATTGTGTGTGTGTGTATATATATATATATATATATATATATACTAGCAGAGGCACCAGGCGTTGCCCGGGAAGGAAATTGTTGCTTATTGGTACTTGGAAACTTTTACGAAAATTAAAATGGGGATTAAATGAAAAAAATGATTTACGTGAATATCCTCACAAGAGTAATTGAAATAAATGGCGATTGTGAAACCCCCCCACGCACGCACGCACACACACACACACACACACACACACACACACACACACACACACAGAGTATTACACATCAGATGAAATGGACGTGTGTGTGACAGAGAGAGAGAGAGGTTTGTTGTCATATATACCTACATGCATAAATATGCATACATCTTTGTGTGTGAGTGTGTGTGTGTGCGTGTGTATGAGAGAGAGAGAGAGAGAGAGAGAGAGAGAGAAAGAGAGAGAGAGAGAGTAAATACTACTTACACACCGCTCTCATTCTCTGTCTCACACACGCACACATACATCCAAAAATGATGGATGCATATGACAACACACCCCTTGAATCACTCACACTCTGTCTCTTACAAACACACAGATACATAAATGTATACAAACATATTTACAAAGACACACGTGTGTATGCGTGCGCGCGCGCGTGTGTTGTGTGTGAGAGAGAGAGAGAGAGAGAGAAGGGGGTGAGAGAGAATATTGCGAAGAATGAATGAAATAAACATGAAATGAAAAAGTCGTATAAATAAAAGCTCTTGTACGGAATGTTTAAATTTGTGGGCTTAGTAAATATTTCGAACCTTTTTAAAGAAGTGAATCATAAATATGAAGAGCCTAACATTTACCCGAGGTCAAATTATTCATGCATCACAAGTATGGAAGCATTTTGTGAAGTCGATTTCACTTGAAAAGCAAATACACAAAAACGTCAAAATAGAGAGTGAAGCTTTTTGCCGTTGTTACGTTAATACCGGAAGCTGACATTGAGGAACCTTTTTAAAGAAGTGAATCATAAATATAAAGCAATATTATTTATTTTTAATAAAAAAATCAAATGAAGAGCCTAACATTTATCCGAGGTCAAATTATTCATGCATCATCAGTATGGAAGCATTTGGTGAAGTCGATTTCACGTGAAAAGCGAATACACAGACATCTCTATTTTATATATTAGATATATATATATATATATATATATATATATATATATATATATATATATATATATATATTATACGTTTCAGCCCTAAGGGTGTGGCCATGCTGGAGCACCGCCATAGTTAGAGAGACAGATAGATAGATAGGTAGGTAGTTATATATAACAGAAGTTGTTGTGTAGTAAGAAGTTCGCTTCCCAACAGCATGTTCCACGTTCAGTTCCTCTGCATAGTATTTTGGGAAAGTGTCTATGGTAGCTTCAGGCCGACCCAAACCGTGCGAGTGGACTTACTCGGTCGACGAAAACTGAAAGAAACTCTTCACAGGTACGCACGCACGCACACACACACACACACACACACACACACACACACACACACACACACATACACACGCACACAAAACCAAGAAATGTGTGTGTTGGTGTGCTTACGTTCCCGTAACTGAGCGGTCAGGCAAAAAAGTCTGATAGGACAAGTACCACGCTTTAGTCAATTTGCTCGACAAAAATGGTTCCATAGCTCCCGTTTCGGCTATGACCTTGGAGCTCTGGTTATCCGTTACAGCACTTACTCTGCGTACCTAGTCGTTTAGATCACCTGTGAACTAAACCCCCATATTTTGTATATATATATATATATATATATATATATATATATATATATATATATATATATATATATATATATATATATGCATACATACATACATACATACATATATATATATACATATTTATATATACATGTATATATATGTATAAATATGCATATATATATATATACGTGTATATATATACATACACACACACACACACACACACACACGCACACACACACACACACACATATATATATTGAGAATTTACGCAAAAAAGCAAAAGACGAAGACGGATGTGTAAACAACAAACAGATGTATTAGTTTAACGCTCAGGAAGTGAGAAAGTTTCTTACGTTTCGAGCCTACGCTCTTTGACAGAAAGGAACACTGAAGTAAACAGGGAGAGAACATTAAAATGGTTTAGTGGCTAGCGATCTATCATGGCGAATGCCGGACAGAGGGGTCACACAGGAGAGCTAGGAAAAACGGGAGATAATATTGTAGTGGTGATCCCAAAACGAAGGTGTGCGTGCGTGTGTATGTGAAAGCGTGTATGTGAGTGTGGATGGGGGCTGGTGACCTTGACGTGTGCGTGTATGCATGTGTAGGTGTGTGGACGATGGTGTGGGTGCTGGGATGTGGTCAGTGCTAG
>NC_142951.1:16936863-16974363 GCF_046866305.1 Octopus bimaculoides | reverse complement strand
TTCTGGTGTTATATTTATTTTTCCTGAAGATGTGTAAAGGAATTTTGATTTATTAAGTCTCTTAATGAATTCTTTATACTGAAATATATATTGAAGAAGATAAATGTGTGTGTGCACGTGCATTATTGTGTCGATGTTTGTCCCCTAGTAACTTTACGGTTTGGCAAAATGAGCGATAGAATAAGTACAAAGTTTTTTAAAAAATAAGACTTGGGGTCGATTTGTTCGACTAAAAATCTTTTCAAGTTTGAATGCCTGAAACAAGTAAAAGATAAGAGATATAATAAAATGCTATGTAACTCGTTGGTCACGCTGGGAAAAGTAGATTAAAACAACAAACGGAGTGGGAGTGAAGCAGGCGAACAACATTCAAAGGTTTTGTTCCGAAGACATTGGTATTTTACTCAAAATACAACTGCAAATTTTTATCGTAAAACAGCGGTTCTCGACTAGGGTCCATATAAGATTTTTTCGGGGTTCACATAACGAAATAGTAAACTGGGGATCCACAGTAGTATTTTAAGGTCCCCTGAAAATTTTTTACTTTAGATGTATTTATTGATATGTATTGCAAGAAACAGCTGGGTTTCTTTCTCTAACATTTTACATAATTCAACCTACACAAGTTAATGTGTGAAAAACAAAATAGAATTTTGAAAGAAGTTTCTATAAAACTAGTTTTTAAACATCAAATGGCTCTGGGAGTCCACCAGAATAAAACAGTATATCAAAGAGGTCCATAGATGAAAAATGGTGGAGAACCACTGTCGTAAACTGTATTTAGTTCATCTGTTTCACACACACACACACACACACGCGAAATTAAATATTAAACACTTTCGTTTTCAAAATATCGTTCACGTAACAAATATATAAATGTTATGTGAACGATAATATATGTATATACGAGGGGGTACCCAAAAGAAACCGGAATTTTGCAATATTATTTTATTCACTTAGTTTTACATGTTTACAAATTTACCGCCTTCAGAGTATTCTCCATTTAAAGCAATGCATCGGTCCAGAAGGGTTTTCCACATTCGGGGAAACAAAAAAATGTTGCAGGGAGCAAGATCGGATGAATAGAAAGGGTAGGTAAACGGGGTCATGCCATTTTTGGTCAAAAACTGTCTCACACTGAAGGCGGTATGCGAAGGTGCATTGTCATGATGAGGCCATCACTCTCCACTTTGCCACAGGTCGGGGCGTTTTCGTCTCACCACATCTCGCAAACGCTTCAGGACTGCCAAGTAAAACGTCTGGTTAATAGTTTGACCAGGAGGAACAAATTCTGTGCGGACAATTCCTTTGGTATCGATAAGACAAATCAACATCGTCTTGACATTGGACTTCACTTGACACGCTTTTTGGGGTGGGGGTGGGGTGCGTGGTGACATTGAATGCTTCCATTGACTTGTTTACTGATTCGTTTCCGGGTCGTAGCTATAGTACCAGCTTTCATCACCAGTGAAGACCTTCGAAAAAAGGTCCGGATCAACTTCCAGCTGTTCTTTCAGTTCACGACACGCATTCAGTCGTGACTGCATTTGATCTTCCGTGAGCAAGCAGGTCTGCAACCTTTGCTGCAACTCTTTTCATTTGCAATTCCTCGCTGAAAATTCGTTGAGAGAAGCTCCTGGACACACCAGTCATATCAACAACTTCGTCAATTGTTTGGCAACGGTCCTCCAAGATCAGTTCATGAATTTTCCTCGATGTTTTCATTCGTTCGGGAGGTCGAGAGACTCCTGAGCGAGGTTGGTCTTCAAGCGACAAGTGACCATTCCTAAAGTGTGAAAAGCACTCGTAAACTTGTGTTTTGCTCATGGCAGCGTTCTTGTAAGCTGTTTGAAGCATGAGAACTGTTTCGGCCGCCGTTTTCCCAAGCAGAAAACAGAATTTCACAGAATTTCATCGAAAAAAATCGACGCATTACATAACTGCACGACTCCAAACGACGTCGCCGGTCGGCAGACTAATTCCTGAGGATCGTCTCAAGTGGCTTCAAGTGGTGGAAGTCTGAACGACCATGGGCTTGTCCCACAGAGAATATTTCCGATACACACACACATATATAATTTGTACATAAATTATACATACATAAGTTATAGTTTTATGATATATTATCAGTATCATTATTATTTCTAAGGCGGCGAGCTGGCAGAATCTTACCACGGTGGACGAAATACCTTGAGATATTTCGTCTACTGCTATTTTCTGGGTTCAAATTCCGCTGAGGTCAAGCAAATCTGTGGTATTGAGCAGAATTTTTATTGTAGCCCTTCTTTTATACCAAAACAAAACAGTGTACATGATAACACTTCCAATCAGTTAAGATTAGATGACATGAGAGCCACTGCCTGGTACTGCACCAGGGCATTATTATTCGTTCCGACGGAATGCACGTGTTTGTTCGCTCGTAAGATTTTCATTCTAAATTTTGTTTCCAAAAGTTGTTCATCGTTCATCTTGTTATAAAACGTTTATCCAAAGCACCACCTTTGCATAGGTTGGTTATCGTGCATTGTTGGTACCCCTTTGGCGGCTCAAATCTGAAAAATAGCATTCATTTTCTTTTAAAAAATTTACTTTAAAAAAATAACAAATATGGTGAAGCCAGCCATGTTGAAGGATATAGAAGAGGAGGTGAAAGATGGCTTAGTTACAGAGGTGTAAGATGCGGTAGTGCCCTCAGCCTACTACCCACATATGGAAGGGGAGGCGAGCACCCAGCAAGTTCAAGATCCAGTGGAAGAGAATGTCACTGCGTCAACCAATAGTAGCAGCGGATTATCGCTGACAGTACAAACTACGAAGTTGAATTCCCCACAATCCACTGGAATAGGCCAAAGGTTCTCAACGGGGGCCATATAGCCCCCCGGGGGTATTTGGAGCTCGAGTGGTGGGGCGCGTTTTGGAGTAAAGGGGCATTAGGGGCACTAGAGGAGGAAAAGGGGCACAGGGCAGCGTTAAGAGACTTGGGGGCGCTAGGAAGACCCTTGTCTTTGGTAAGTTTAATTTGAAATTAACGAGTAGTAGCCATATTTTCACATCTCTGCGACAGTCAGTTTAAAAAAACCATGCCTTTTTGTTTCAAATTTTCAAAAACTTCAAAAACACTTTTCCACTTCGACGATACCAAGCAAATTCCTGGTATCATGTGTAACTGGTGTTGCTAAAGTGAAACCCCCAAAACAAAGACTAGAAACAGACGATTAAAAGTAATGAATAAAAACGAAAAGCTGAATGTGTACATGTGTGTATGTGTTGGTGTGAAAATATATATATTTTCACACAAACACATACATGGTGGTCAGAATTTTGGATCAAACTGGCTTCGGGAAGTGGCTGATAGGTATGTATTTGTGTATGTGTGTGTATGTATGGGTATATTATTATTGTTATTATTATTTATCTTGTTTAACTCAGCAACTACGCTGGAGAATGTAACAAAGTGTCAACTGTCCACAACCAGTGGACTAATGTAACATCATTCATTTAAATTTCGGGAACTCTGTGGTTTGTGCAGTTCCAAGCAACATTGTTTTCTATAGATGCTCTATCTTAACATTTATTCCTATCTTTCCAATCCAGTTTGTGAGCTTGGTACTTATAGTTCCCTACGCTCCAACAGCAAAAGCTTTAGCATCACTTTCTTCAATTATCACAGTAACTTTTATTTCCCACTTCAAATCATCTCATCTGACCTTTTCTTCTTTCACCAATAGTTTGTCATCACCAGGGTATGTAACATTTATGATTAAACAGGTTTTGTTTTTCTTTTTTCACAACCGCTGCATCCGGTTTTCAATGTTCAATTTCATGATCACATTTTATCATTACGTCTCACAGTGTCTTGTCATTCTCGGTTACTCCTTCCGAGGGCTTGTGGCCTGCTGTATTTTTATATGAGCTGTTCTAAGTCTCATCAAGTGTCCTCATATAACACCAAGTTATACGTTTTGCTATGGATGTTGTTTATGATTAACAATGATATATTTAGGGAAAGGAGATCAGATTCTCAGAACTAAGTTTTTGTTAAATTTGTAATATTTCGAGTTTAAAAGAGTGTTAAGAGAATCAGGTATTTTCAGGATGTGAAAAAACGTTTTTGTATGAGAAAACGTTTTTGTAGTTCTGATAATTTTAAGCTTCCTGATATTTGACCATAGTGTTTAAGAGCGCCATTTGGTATTGTCGCCAAAGTTCTGATGATCACAGGTGCAGTTGTTGTTCTTAGATGCTACATTATTGAGACCCCTATTTCAAGGTCCTTGTATCTCAAATGTTTATACAGAAGTGTTGCAGTCTGGTGGGATTGACCTATCTATGAGAAGACTTATTTTGTCAAAGTGATTTTTTGCTACAATATCTGGTCGATCAGTTTGAAAAATAAAGTCCCAAAGGATGATGATGTCGTTATTTCCAACTACTTTGGCAGGCTTATGTTCCAACCATATGGGGTTCCAAACTTACCGCATATGATCCAGGGGAAAAAGAAAAAAACTAACCAAGTCTATCATGGCAGTTAATATATTCATTTGAAGCATGCAGAAAGGAAGACTGTTTCTCTGATTGTATCACAGGAGCGGCTGGCGGGATCAGCATCATTTTAAAGAATGTTAGCTGGGTAGATCGTGGTGGATAGAGTGAGCTTGAGCTGCTATTACGAAGTCTTCTGTTTCTGGTTTAAGTTCAGATGCAGCCAGCCATTATTGGATCATATTTGTGTCAAAATCAGAATCACTAGCTCTTCACTAAACAGAGTGATGCTGAAAGAATTGAGCACAGACACTTTCCCTTTCGCTCAAGTCCTCATCAACTTTTTCAAGCTGGAAGTGAAGTTATGTGTGGAGAAGGTATTGCTCTGTTCTAGTGAATTTGTGAAAGGGTGGATGGCTATGGCGAAAATGGCTAGAGTGAAAGGAACTACAATAAATATGTAGCGAGAGACGGGAGAACAAAAGTTGGGTGAAAACTCATGTCCTTGGTGGTCATTGTGATCTTGGATCTGTGGGTTTCCTTGACTGGCCCTAGCTGGAGGCTTTCCTGTATCAGAAGGAATGCACCATCCATGTATTTGCATATTTTGTAAATTATACTTTTCATTTCATTTCTTGCCCTTGCCCCTACACTTCTTTCCTCACCCAATTTTATGTACGAAAAACAAATTAAAAGGTGTTTTTGTAATGTCCCTTTCAACTATTGCTCCTGTGGCAAATAAAAGACATCATCATCATCATCATCATTTAACTAAGAAGAATAGTAAGAAGGATTATGTAAAGGAAAAAGTAGAAAAGTATAGTAGTAGTAGTAGTAGGAGGAGGAGGAGGAGGAGGAGGAGGAGGTGGAGGAGGAGTAGGAGGAGGGGAGGAGAAGAAGAAGAAGAAGAAGAAGAAGAAGAAGAAGAAGAAGAAGAAGAAATGATTAGACAGTAAGATAAGAGGTTAAGGTGTGTATTGGAGTGAAGATATCCTTAAAGTGGGTTGTATGGCATGCAGAGTGACAGGTAAGTTTTGATGTGTTTAATTTCAAGAAGGAGATCCTATAACAGATCATGCTACAATGTACAGCTTGTTTTTAGGCAGTCGTCTGCAGCGACGACAACGGTGGCAAGATCGAAGAAGACTAAAACAGAGAGGGACTAAAGATAAGCTGGTGGGAGAGAGAGTCTGAAGAAGAAGAAGAAGAAGAAGAAGAAGAAGAAGAAGAAGAAGAAGAAGAAGAAGAAGAAGAAGAAGAAGAAGAATGAAGCTTCATTGTTTAAGACTATAAGTACTCAAACCGTACGGTAATGTGGTTGCCACGATATGGACGATCAAATTACACCCTACTATCTTCAGAAGGAAAGGACACATACAGAAATTTTGTAGATCGAAGCTGTGGATTTTCTCGCCGGCTTCGGAGTTCGAGGTTCTAGCAGCCAATATAAAAGTTGTTCAGGCAGCGAGCTGGCAGAAACGTTAGCACGCAGGGCGAAATGCTTAGCGGTATTTCGTCTGTCTTTATGTTCTGAGTCCAAATTCCGCCGAGGTCGACTTTGCCTTTCATCCTTTCAAGTTCCAGTTGTGTACCAGTACACAATCGACTGTACCCCTCCCCGCAAATTTCAGTCCTTGTGCTTAGAGTAGGAAAGAATATAAAAGCTGTTAGATAAACCGCCCAGATCATTTGTTTTCAGTGGTAGAAAGTTGCTGCAAATGTTTGCCGTAAAGCCAATGAGCTTCAGACTTTTCTGTTAGAGTTCATAATCTCCTAAGTTAGTTGTCTTCACCACGGCTTAAAGTCTAATCTGCCCTGGTAGTCTAATTGCACATCTGGCGACCAAACCAGAAATTTCTAAGTCCTCGAGGATATATATATATATATATATATATATATATATATATATATATATATATATATATATATATATATATATACATATATATATATATATATATATATATATATATATATTATGAACAAAATCCAAAATTAATTTTTCTATATGTGATAGTGGATTTTCATCGATGAGTTCTTGAAACTTGGTTATTTTCCCTAAAACTATATATATATATATATATATATATATATATATATATATATATATATATATATATATATATATATATATATATATATATATATATATATATATACATATATATATATATATATATATATATATATATATATATATATATATATATATATATATATACACATATATATAGATATATATACATATATATATATATATATATATATATATATGATTGTATATATAAGTATATATATGTATATATATATGTATATATATATGTATATATATATATGTGTATATATATATATGTATATATATATATATGTATATATTTTGAATTATCACTATATGAAATCTCACGCCAGAAATTTGGACACCTTTTCCACATCTACTTAATGGATAACTGGAAAAGATACTTGGATGATTGTTTCATCATATGGAAGGAATCTTATGAATTTTAGAATTCAAATCCATACTTAACAACATACATCCCAGCATTCAATTCACCAAGGAATTCAGCAAACATCATCTCCCTTTTCTTGATCTCTTAATCATAAAAACACCTAATAACCAAATCACAACCGACATCTACCACAAACCTACAGACTCACAACAATACCTCCTTTTCAGCTCATGCCACCCAAGATACACCAAGACAATTTAGCTAAAAGAATTTGCACCATTGTCTCTGACCCAACCACTCGTGAAATACGCTTACAAGACCTCAAAAAAACACTATTACAACGCCAATATCCCTCCACACTCATAGATTTTGGAATAAAACTTGCCAAGGAACTTGACAAAAACACACTAAAAACCAACCAACACAATAACACACCCAACCCCAAAATACTTCCATACATCTCCACCCACAACCCCAAAAACATCGAAGCATACACCATAATCAAACAAAACCTCCCCTTACTCACGACAGACCCGACAATGAACAATATCATCAATACACACAAAGTCCTTAAATGCAAAAGCAACACAAATATTGGAAAAAACTCTTAACCAATGCCAAACTACATACACCACTTCCACCCCTATCAGTTAAAAAAATGTTCACGCCTTAATTGTGGTACCTGCCCCTACCTACTTGAAGGCTCTGAATTTACCTTCAAACGAGGAACAAAGTTTAAAATCAAAACCAATTTCTCTTGTTCCTCTGGGAACCTCATTTATGTCCTCACATGCGCAGGTTGCCAACACTTTTATATCGGACAGACGAGCCTCCCGTTGCGTAGAAGAGTAGCAGTCCATAAAGAACAAATAAATCTCCCTCAATACCGCCAAATTCCTCTCAGTGGCCACATAGACTCTTGTGCCAGAAACAAAAACCCTAAATTCCTTATATTCCCTTTCTATCTATGTAAAGACAGAACCTCCACACAAGAAAGAATCAACAAGGATAATCTTTTCATAGAGAAATTCCAACCACTTCTTAACACACAAACCC
This sequence comes from Octopus bimaculoides, assembly GCF_046866305.1. Taxonomy (NCBI): domain Eukaryota; kingdom Metazoa; phylum Mollusca; class Cephalopoda; order Octopoda; family Octopodidae; genus Octopus; species Octopus bimaculoides. The sequence goes on along the minus strand of NC_142951.1, from coordinate 16,966,378 downwards.
CTCAGTGACCTTATTTCTCTAGGAACAGACATAAACTTCCTGTTGACAAAGAGTCCATAACTCCAACTAAAGAGATTTGTCTCCCCTTACACACACTTCCTGTTTTGACACCACACTTCCTGCTTAACACATAAACCTTTAGCCCCTTTTCTCTTTTTTTAAACCTAACACAACTCTCAATTTTCATGCATCCTTATTTTTCCAACTATTATCTACATGGATTACCATTGAACTTTAAAAGCTCAAAGACAATATAATGTATTGGTATATTTATTTTTTTATATATAATTTTTTATTTTTTATTTTTTACTTTTTTGTAAAAAACATTTTCATTCTCCCTCTTCTTGAAAATTTGCCATGCAATGAAAGCTGGTTAGAAATCTATATTAAAATATGGTTTCAGTTTAGCATTCTGCCTTATTATTATTTTTCATTTTCCTATTATTTCTCCACGTGCGGTTAACACAACCCCACTATTTACTGACTTATATGTGTGTATATATATATATATATATATATATATATATATATATATATATATATATATATATATAAATGCATGCATGAATACATACATGCATACAGAATATATAAGGAATTTTCGTTAACTGACGTAAAGTAATAAGTATGTACTATGAGTGCTCAATTTGGTTTACCATTAAAACTCCATCGTGAAGTGTAATGGAAAGTGTGATTTTGAGATATTCTATCATAGACGGCAAGAAGTGGTTTCTACTTGAGCAGTTAGATATAGATTAAAATAAAAATTGAAAATCAAGACTCTTCTTGTGACTTGAAAAAGACATTTAATTTAGAGAGTATTATCATACAGATCTTCTTACGGCTGTTTCTAGAATATCCAAGCATGTGGGTCATCAAAATGAGTAAGGATTCTATAAACCTACTGCATACCTATTTTACTCTGATCCTTCCCCGATTTTTGACAAACTGGGATACACTAATATCCTCGACTGGGGATATTACCTCATTTTTATATCTCTCTGACTTCTACCTCTCAGCTTATGGAATACTTACTATGATGATCCACATGCATGGCTACTCCAGAAACTGCCGTAAGAGGCTTTGTGTGTTTATACTCTCTCTCTCTCTCTCTCTCTCTCTCTCTCTCTCTCTCTCTTTACATATATATATATATGTATATATATATTGGTATATAGCAAGAATAGCAGCTGCAGTCCTAGCATTCCTGTCAAGGACAGAGATTCTAGTGGTCAGCTAATTATTAAGTTTATGACAGTGGTAGACAAAAATTGAGTTGATAACAATTTACTTAGTTGGTGGTAGGCGAGAAGTATTACATCCTTATTCCCACCCTACTTCTTGCATGCAATAACGCCACGCATACCATACTACCACTTGTTCACGCACACTACACCGAACTTAAGAATTCACACACATATATATGCACACACACACACACACACACACACACACATCTATACACACCGGCACACCCCATATGCATGTACTCATATATGTTTACTGAGGTTTCTTAGCGCATGTACCCATATATGCTTACTGTGTTTCCTTAGCGCGCATATTAGTAATACACACATTAACAAATATCTCTACATTATCAAACCAAATTTGAACCACTTTCTAAAGTTAAACCCCCACAACCACCACCACCACCACCACCACCACAACTACTACATGGGCACATTTACCAGGTGTGGCACGTCAGTGTATAACTTCGCAAGTAATCACCAAACAATAGTAGGTTATCCAGATATATTATGTAAGTTCATCTGGTCCTGTAAGTCAATAGGTCTGCTCCGTCTGCAGTCGTAGGGGATGTACAATATATTCCGCAGAAGAGTATATAATTACATGCAACCCGGTTAATCGCTCCGAACGTTGTGCATACTTTATCGGATGGTGATCAAGCCGGTGAGTGCAATTCGCAATCCAATATCACACACCATGTTGTTTCTAGTATTACTCATGCTCCATGAAAATGTTGTCGATACAAGGACAGTCAGCGTATATATTACATACATACATACATACATAAGTGGATGGGAAGAGAAAGGTATACAGACAGGAGTGTTCAAGTAGAGGGTATTACGATATTGTTCTAGGTGTACGAGAATCACGAAAATCTCGTGACTATTACTACGTAAGCAGACACTCATTTTAAACGTCATATTAGTGGTGTGAGCAGTGAAGCGTAACAATCAACAAAATCTTGCTCATGGCATTGTCCACCGTTATGAATATCAAAATTCTGTGCAGTAAAAAGAACTGTCTACACTAACACTAATACACCACTTTTACAGAAATAGATTTGCTTCTCTCTTAACACACATTTTACTACGATGAACAGAATTCACCGACATTACCGCCGCCTTTCGTACAAGATTTTAGCAATAAAACACATGACGAACTGAAAACAACTTCTCTTCTCATCAATATTTATCCATCGTTTATGCACATGCGCATACAAATGCATGCACACACACACACACACACACACACACACACAAACCATAAAATGTCACGAGGTATGATAGGCGCATATATTTATATAACCTCTTGTCATCGTTAGGGTTACAACCGTTTCGCAGCCTTTATCATGTAATAATAATTTCAGCGTATGATGATTTATGTTTAGATATCTGCACTAATGTGCATACTATGCATTATACAATACAAAGTTTGAGAAGCTTTCAGTGATAACCACGCGTTTCTAAGAATACATATATTACGTTAAATGTGTGTGTGTGTGTGTGTGTGTAACAAATAGTGAGGGATTATCAATCCAGACAAAATACTTCATAAGCTCTCTGTTGGGCAAACCAGGCTAACAATATTACTTAGGTTAGTGAAGAACTCCAGGTAAGGTTATGGTTCATCACAAATCTATATTTTAAGTCCGTGGATGCGCTCCCTACAAATTCGTTTTTACACAGAGTGATCTATAAGAAACAATATATATATATATATATATATATATATATATATATATATATATATATATATATATATGAAGTAACAAACCGAGGAAAAGAAATCCTTCAAAGGGGTGTGTTAAACATCCAATTTACTGGTACTTCAATTATAAAGATAAGTAAAATATAGAGATATTCTATTGACAATCCAGTAATCTATTTATATTACAATGTTACATTAAACACTATGAATATAATTTATAGCATAAGATAATATTATATAACATAAATAATTATAAAAAAATTAATTTTTACAATCCAGCCGTCCTTTCACACGGAATTTCGTCTTTTTCTAAATCAAATACCCTGAAGTGACTATATATATATATATATATATATAATGGAACTGTGATTATGTATATCAGAAAAAATATATATAAGTCGAAACAATTTGTTGGCCTTTTTTGGTTTTTATAATTATTTATGTTATATATTATATTCATAGTATTTAATGTAATATTGTAATACATATAAATTATTGGATTGTCAATGGAATATCTCTATATTTAATGTGTGTATATATATATATATATATATATATATATATATATATATGCTTTCGGTGCGAATGATTTTTTATACGGGGCCGTGATTTAAACCCTGTAAGTGATAATAATTGTATTTTAAAATAAAGCTTAAACCTTATGGTGATCACTGTGCAATGACTAAGGAAAATAGTCTAATAATTCACGGCGTCGTATAAAAAAAAACCATTCGCACCGAAAGCATACAGAAAGTTTGTTTACACAAAAAACAAATACGAACTAATATAGTTCTTAAATTTGACAGAAACGGGGAGGCTGATTAGCTGGTGTAAAGGTAACACACTTAGTCGCATTAACAAAGGGATGAGGATTAGACTCCCGCGCGGATAGGAAAGCCTTCTTTTTTCTGTCGAGGGGGTTATATGCCCCTTTATGAGACTATTTTATTTAGTCATTGCTTTGAGCTTATATAAAAATACCATTGCTATTATTTACAGGATTGTAAATCACGGCGCCGTATAAAAAACCATTCGCACCGAAAGAATACAGAAAGTTTGTTTACCGTTTGCCTAAAAACAAATACAAACCAATATATAGTTCTTAAATTTGACAGAAACGGAGAGGCTAATTCGCTGGTGTAAAAGGTAACAGTCGCGTTAACAAAGGGATGAGGGTTCGATTCCCACGCGGATAGGAAAGCCTTTTTTCTTTTGAGGGCTTATATGCTCCTTTATTAGACTATTTTCCTTAGTCATTGCACGGTGATCGCCTTAAGCTTTAAGCTTATATAAAAATACCATATATATATATATATATATATATATATATATATATATATATCTGTGAAAATATGTGACACTTATTCAGTAGCCATGATAAAACTCCGAGTTTCGGATGCCGGGGTGCGTAATAAAGTCAATAGACAACATATTTTCATATATAATAGTGTACAAAAATATTTTGCCTTTTCATTCCCTTTGAAATTGCTCTTATTCGTCGTTTGGGCTTTAACTGCCATTTCAAACATGCAAAGTGTCCTGTTAAAGGTCACCTCTTTCGTGTATAAATACGTAAATGGTTTGTACACTATTATATATGTATATATATGCGTGCGTGCGCGCGTGTGTGTAATAAAAAATAAAAAAACGAAGCAAAAACACACACACAAAAGAAACGTGAGTACGTGATGCATGCAAAGTATTAAAAGACGCTCAGAGAAGGAAAGAAAGGTTGTTTAACGTTTCGAGCAAAGCTCTTCTTCAGAAACAGGTGATAGAGGAATGGCCAAGAGAAAAGAAAGACGGAGGAAAAAGATCACCAACAATCCACACACACACACACACACACACACACACACACACACACACACATATATATATATATATATTAGTTTACAAATCGTATGGTATAGACCTGGTAGTTTACCGGTAAAGCACGTTCACTTTCTCAGTATTCGTTGGTTATTTGATTAATGAGAGAGACGGAAGATTGAAGATACGAGAATGTTTATTGACCACTTCAGTTGTTTCGACCCATCTAGCGTCGATTCCTCACGGGTGGGATAATGAACATCTGGTTTAGGTGAGTTCGTTGGTGTAGATGTGTCTCGTCAGAAAGTACCCTAGAAGATACAATAAACATCAACAGAAAATTAGAAAATTAGTTGACGACTTCGAGAAAGCTCCAGGTATCAGCGGACAAAACAAGTAACATTTTCATTGTTAACATCGGGTTATATAAGAATATGATTAGAAAAGAATTACATAGGAAATATAGACATGCCAATGAGAGATTAAAAGTATAAACAGTTGAGGATTACATATCGACAGAGATTTAGCTATAGATGATAGAAGTGAGCCTTATGTCCCTAGAAAACCCCGAATTACGCTTAAAGACTATAAACCTAACTTTCTGAATGACGTCTCAGATTAATTTGTCCATCTAAATCAAATATAGGGATTATTTGTAAGAAGATCATTGATAAATTATGGAATAGGTCCAATAGAGAGAATGCTTTCGATATAGCGATGAAATGATCCGACTCTGCACAAGTCACAGACTTGGTCGGAATGTATATTCTTTCGTTAATCCAGTCTTCTTTTCCGAAAATCTCGAACAGAAGTAGTAAAGTGCAACTAGAAAGGCATAAAAAACAATTCTTTAGACTATTTAAGAACTTAGGACTCAACATTACTATAGAAAAAGATGACCTTATTGTAAACTTCCTTGACGCTATCTTCTGTCTTGATACTAGATTATATGAACCCTTTCATAAACCAAATAATAATATTAACTATATGAATATAGCTTTCAACTGCCCACTCTCAATAACACGGGGATTAGTTAAAAATATTTCAATAAGAATATCTAGGTTAGCTGCTACTAAAAACATTTTTGAATCACATGCGCCCTGTCATAATACTGCTTTAGTTAGGACTGGTTACCGAGAGAAAAGTGAATAGATACAAGCCACCAATATACACAACTCTGCCGATTCCTCCACTAATAATACGCATTACATACCAACACACCATTACAGTAAGTGAACAAACTCAGATAGAACATACAGGTCAAAAAGAATTTGACATTTTTGAGTAATAATTGACCAAATTAATGACCACAATTTACCTAAACGAATGAATGAATTAACTGCAACCTCCCCATTCTTATAAACAAAATGCCACACTAGTTACCAATATCACTGTGGTACCACTTGACCATTGTATACCGATTAATGTGAGATAAATAACAACTTTAGACCCTTACGCTTATCTACACTGGTGATCCTAACACTGGCATTAATATTTTCTTTAGGCTATTGGTTATTTCATTAGCCGTACATATACGAAAATGTAAATTTACTCTGTATTTATGTACATATTCATGACTAAGTATATCGGCCGGACCTAGTGAACCCCACCACAGAATCTGTGACTCCTCACCAAGCGGTATCCTATCACTAGACGCTTTTAGGCATGGAATTTATTAATATTTATTTAATTTGCTGTATGAGCGTATGTCCACCAAACCACCCGTGTGCGTATCAGGATATCTTTGTGTAAGTTTGTACGAGCGAGTGTGCATGCATCAGACAACGTAAGCGAGGGTACATCAATATCTAATAACCGTTAGAAACGTTAGAACGCCGGGCGAAATGCTTAGCGGTATTTCGTCTGCCGTTATGTTCTGAGTTCAAATTCCGCCCAGGTCGACTTTGCCTTTCATCCTTTCGGGATCGATTAAATAAGTACCAGTTACGCACTGGGGTTGATGCAATCGACTTAATCCCTTTGTCCTTGTTTGTCCCCTCTATGTTTAGCCCCCTGTGGGCAATAAAGAAATATATATCTAATAACCGTTATATCTCATTTTTTTCGTGGTATTGTCTATTTGTTTTGCTTTTTTATTTCTTGTTTTGTTTTTGCATCTCATATATGTTATTGATCTTCTATAATAATGAAGCTGTATCCCTTAATTTGTTGCTTTTGTATATCAAGAATAAATCTTGCAGAACAGACGTTATTTTAACGAGTTACACTTTGCCACCTGAGGAGACACATCTACACCAACGGATACACCAAAACCAGATATTCAGTACACCACCCATGAAGAATCGTTGCTAGATGGATCAAAACAGTTGTAGTGATCAATAAATATTCTCGTACCTTCCATCATCTGTCTCTCTCATTAATCAAATATACATACATATACATACATACACACACACACACACACACACACACACACATATATATATACAACGAAAATAGGGATGAAAACATTCAATCTTTCACTGGTTCCACTGTTAAATACTCAATTTTGTAGAGAAAAACTTTACAAATCAGATGGGTATATATTAAATTTATAAAAATGAATAGAAAATGGAGATATACAATTCTCAATTCAAAAATTAAAATTTATTAATATATTATAATAATAGTCTTATAATAATAATATAATATAATAAAATAAATAATAAATATTAAATACAAATTACATGAAATACAAATTACAATTGTTTCGATTATTTCCTATAATAAAATTATAAAAATCGATTGTTTGCGGGTAAGAATCTCTTCAGTGTTGATTTTGATATATGAGAATTCACAGATCCAAGAAAAGACTGGATTTAAATATATTTATGTTTTCAAGCGTGAGCATCAATAGTTAAGAACAAAAACAAAGATTAAAAAATTAAATATGAAAAATAAACTAATATAACGGGGCCTAAAATATATTTGTATGCTACTAAGTATTTAAATCTAAATATATCGCATTAGTTTCTTTAAATACCAGGAACAATGTTTTAAAAAATGTTTAAAAAATATTTTTCAAAACCATAGCGAAATAAGAAATATCCCTTTCATTCTTTCATATTATTAAGAAATACATGTTATTATAATAGCAATCGTGGCACTCCGTCGGTTACGATGACGAGGGTTCCAGCTGATCCGATCAACGGAACAGCCTGCTCATGAGATTTACGTGTAAGTGGCTGAGCACTCCACAGACACGTGTACCCTTAACGTAGTTCCCGGGGAGATTCAGTGTGACAGAGTGTGACAAGGCTGGCCCTTTGAAATACAGGTACAACAGAAACAGGAAGAAAGAGTGAGGGAAAGTTGTGGTGAAAGAATACAGCAGGGTTCACCACCACCCTCTGCCACAGCCTCGTGGAGCTTTAGGTGTTTTCGCTAAACAAACACTCACAACGCCCGGTCTAGGAATCGAAACTGCGACCCCACGACCCCGCTGCCCTAACCAGTGGGCTATTGCGCCTCCACTGATAGCAACACGCTGTCTATCTATGGGTAAATAACAAAATAATACATTTAAAATATTATATCATCTCTAGTCAAATAGCAAATAATATTATAAATTACATTGCCTTAATTATTTATTACTATATATCAAAGACTAATTATTAAAAATTATGTAATTTATATAAGAAAGAAACTTTCTAAAAAAACATTATCATAATAACATTATCACTGTAGAAATTAAATAAACGCTGAATTAACCAGTTTTCCCTCCCCACTCCAAATTTAATCATATGGACTTCATAAATGTCCTTTTGATTATTACTAATTTCCATACTAAAAGAGATAATGCTAAAATTACTTAGTTTTTTTTTTTAGAAGAAAATTCTCATTGTGATGCTTATATATATTTATACCTACGGAAGAATAGAAGGGATTTTAATATGGTGTACAATAAACATTTATGCAAGAATAATTTTTATCTATTCTAAATTTTACATAAATAAATAAAAATGTCTTATTTTCAGGGGGGAAATAATTCACTTTAAATCAATATATTTACAATTTAATGCATTCATAATATAATACTAAAAATATATAATATTTAGAATAGGCTCTACTTTAAATCACCCGGATCAGATGGTGTGTCGGGGGAGATCTATAAATATTGTGGTCCTGCTCTTGTCCAGCGTCTTCATCAGATTATCCTCTACTGTTGGAAAAGTGTCTTGATCCCTCAATGCTGGAAACACGCAGACATAATCACCAGCTTTAAGAAGGGAGATCGCTCAGACTGCAACAATAGCAGAGGTATTTCTCTCCTGTACCGGTCATTTCTTTTGCTGCACCGCACAACGTTCATACATGTACCCATATGCTAACACTTTCTCGCTTGTTTTTCATGCTCCCTGCGCCCTTGTAGACTCAACTCGCCTCTGTAAGATCCTAAGTCGGTCATGTATACATAGAGAAAGTTGTTTGCCCTTAGACTCTATCACTACATAACTGACACTCCTTTACTTTATATACTTCTCTCTCTCTCTATCACCCTCATTCCTTCTATCTTTTTACATTCTAATACCTTTCTCTATCACCCTCGTCTCCCCATTCCTACTTTCAAATTATCTTGACTGACCACTAACTGGTACACTTTCCCTTATCTCTCTCCTTGTTGTTCTTTTTTCTTTCTTTTCTTTATTCCTCTCTTCCTGTTTTTTCTTCTTTCTTTTCTTCGTTTTTTTCTTCTCGTTTTTTTTTCTCTTTTCTTTATTCCCTTCCTGTTTTCGATTTGACCTTACAAATACATTCCCTACTTTTAGGTCAGTTTAAACAAAACCCTTGATTCAATAGCACTGTGTACAAACTCTATACTTGGAATGACCCGTTTTAAATACTATTGGATTTTACACACAAGATATTGGAATCTTATATGTATACCATTCTGCCTAAATAATGGCTCTACAAATGCAATATCCCTGCATATCTCACATCTATTTTCAATCCTCCACTTCACTCTCTATTTCGTATCTTATCTAAATTAACTATTGCTTAACCATCTTCTCACACCGTCTCCGATGAAGGGATATAATAAATATCCTGGAAACAGCTGTAAGACCTATTTATAAATGATCTAAAATTTTCACAGCCTTGGTTTTTTTATCTCATTCTGAAAGAAATTTTATATATATATATATATATATATATATATATATATACAATACACTTTATTGAAATAAAAAAGTTTCCCCAAAATTAAACATATTTGCAGAAACTGCCACACACAAATATACGCACACATATATACATACAATTCGCCCACATACATATTCTCACAGATACACAAATATTTTGTATTGACCCTTACAGTAAAAATACAATAAATGTCTTCAAATTCAGCGGCTGACCCGAGCAGTTTTAGATGCATGGGTTTATGTTTTGATATCTCGTGTCGCTAAAGTGTAGAAAGTATGTTTTATCTTTTTTATTTTTTGAAGGCCTTGTAGATTTTTTTTAAGACTTCAGGAAGACTACCTTTATACATATCTTTATGCCGCAGTATAGAATGTGGCCCTCTTCAGCGCGGGGCCCCCATTAGCACGGGGCCCGATTGGGAGCAATCGGTCTAGTCGGCTTAAGACCGGCCCTGTTCATAGGTTGAGAAGTCAAAACATGAATAGCTCGTTTATACATTGGTATATCGAGGTGAATTATTATTGATTTATAAAAATATATCCGTGACAGAAGAGAGTAGCTATGAGTTTTAGATTTGCATTTCTTTGGAAAATATTGGAGACCTTCAGGCCAGAAAGTCTACTCATGTTGGCATGGACTTCCGAAAGTTCAGGACAGTCGTCGCTTCTGGTCCGAAATTTTAATATATTTTTCAAAATCTATATCTATGTGTATGTATGTGTGTGTCTGTGCATGTGTGTGCGAGCGCGCACATGTGTGTACCTGTGTGTGTGTGTGTACCTGTGTGTGTGTGTGTGTACCTGTGTGTGTGTGTGTGTGCGCATATACATACACAGACGCGCGCACACATGCTCACACACATATACACACACACGCACGCACACACACACACGCACGCACGCACACACACACACACACACACCTTTTATCTTTTGTCGCAGTCGTTAGACTTCAGCCATGCTGGGGCACCACTTTGAAGGGTCCACTCGATCAAATGGACTTCAGTATTTATTTTTAATGTCTAGTACTTATTGTATCGGTCATTTATGACAAACCGCTAAGTTACGAGATCGTAAACTAACCAACCTTGGTTATCAAGCAGTAGTGGGGAACATACACAAAGATACACATATGTACACATCTGCATACACATTATATATACGACAGGCCTCCACACAGTTTCCGTCTTTCAAATTCACTCACAAAGTATCGGCTAACAGCCACAGATACACACCCAGTAGATGGATACATAGACATTATCGTAATACCAGCTCCCTTCGCCAGGAGAGGAAAATTCACAGATAGTTCACATCGTGGTGTGAGAGATCTAAAGGTTGAATGGGAGAAGAGAAGGAGAGGAGTAAAAGGTAAGAAGAAGGACAATGCAGGCGGTTTAGGGAGAGGAAGTAGAGGAAGAGCAAGAAGGGATTAGAAATACGAGGCGGGGAGAGGGAGGGGAGGTGCGTAATCGGGGGGATTGAATAGCAGTAAAATGGTGAGACGGAGTTAAAATGGGAGTGGGTGAAATAGGTCAGTATTTTGAAAGGAGGTACTGTTGGTGAAGCATGTTGTTAAGCAGATTTTTTTCATCTTGATTTCAGACTTTTGAAACCAAGAGGAAGAGACAATGGATGAAGCAAGGAATGGGAGCGGGTAGCAGAGATTAAGGGCTGCTGAGATGGGGAGAGATGTACGAGGAGAAGAGACAGGGGTAGATTTTAAAACAATAAGAGATAGTAGCTGGTTATAGATGAAACCAGGAAGGGGCGAAGAGGAAATTCGAGTAATAGCGCAGAGGAATATATGCCGAGGTAGGAGATAGGTACAAGAAGAATAGATAGCTCAATAGATAAATAGATAGATAGTCAAGGAAAGGGAGTTAGAGACAGAGAAAGAGAGAGAAAGGGAGAGAGAGAGATGGGGAGAGAGGGAGAGGGAGAAAAGGGAAAAGAGAGAGAGCGGGAACATGTTGCAATTATAGCTACTCGTAAGTGGTGAGTTAGGACAAATCATATATATATAGGCCGACCAATGCCTTGTGAGTAGAAGTTATGGACGGAAACTGAAAGAAGCTCGTCGTATATATATATATAAAGGTAGTGCTCCAGCATAGCCGCAGTCAAATGACTGAAACAAGTAAAAGAATAAAATAATATATACAGGGTGCGTAAGGTATTGGAGGACAGTTATTTTCTTAGAAACAGACAACAATGCCTTTTTACTGAAAAGGTTTTGAGAATAAGAATAAACGTATTGCTCCACCATTTTCAATTACGGTTTCTATGCGAGGTCTGAATTGCTTACATGCTAGGATCAAGTAGTCTGTATTCATATTGGACATTACTCTGACGATGGAGGCTTTTAGGGATTCTTTAGTGTTATGAGGGTGCTCATTAATCTCTTTCTCAACTACGCTCCATACATAGTAGTGCAATGAATTTAGATTTAGGGAACTAGGAGGACAAATGTTGAAGCTTATGTAGTTATGAAAATGGTCTGCCATCCATTCCTGTGTTGCTGTAGCCTTGTGTGATGGTGCCGAGTCTTGTTTAAACACATTAAGTCTTCCGTGGCGTACATGATCGATTCATGGCTTAACCACTGTATTCAGAACATCTTTGTAGGTAGCTGAGTTTACTCGAAGATCTTGTGGAAAGAAGTGAGGCCGCTGTGGTGTATGCGTGCGAATAGATGTAATCGCCTTACCTCGGTTTTCCTTTCGTCGACTGCGAGTCTGTCTTGCGGTATCCGATCCTTGAAGCTTGCCCCGACCCAACGAACACCAGGAATAGCAGCTGTTTCTCCCAAACCTAGACCGTCACTAGCCACGTCTTGTCCTGTCCACAACCCCGTTCGAAAATGGCACGAATCCCGATCGAGGCTCCCTCTGCCCTTTTTCCTCTTCCGGTCAACTCGCCCTTCCGGTCAGCCTCCCCAGACACTGACGTCATACCACAGCCGCATCACATGTTCTTCATTGTTGAAAGATATGTCCCCCAAAATCATGACAGTTGCAGGAAATTTTGTATGTATTACTCTTGGAACTTCCAAGGGGTCTGTACATAGCCATCCGTCATTTGTTTACTTTCTGCTCTTGATCAAAGTTTTTCCCGTCTGAGAAGAACCAAAGGACATCTTTCTATGCTGGATTTTTAAGTTTGTTCTGGAGTCTTTTAAATCTGATTAAGCGATTTTCCTTCACTGTTTCTGACAGGAAATGACCTTTTCTCATCACGTAAGATTTGTATCTGATGTCTTTGTGGACGACATTTCGGATTGTCCCTTCTGACACATGGCGTTCTTTTGCAATCAACCTCATGGATCTTCTGGGATTGTCATCAATGGTCTGCTTTACTTTTTGAATAAATTCTTGTGTTCTAATAGTATCAGTGCGTTTACAATGTTTCTTACGTTTTGATACTGGCGATACCTTTCCGTCTTTAGCCTCTAACTCCTTGCGAATTTTGTGGACGAAGGATCTAGCGACTTTTAAAAATCGTGCTATTTCTAAATTGTTATATTCATACTTTTTAGCTGTGATGAATGCGTGCTTCTTCATTTCTTGAGTAATCATATGGTCTGCCATTGATAATTCTGAAATATAGAAAATATTAAGTTGATAAATATGCTGCTTTAGTAAAATTAACATACATCCTTAAATGCCATATGTACCTTGTATATACAGAGGTGGGGGGAGGCGCAATGGCCCAGTGGTTAGGGCAGTGGACTCGCGGTCATAGGATCGCGGTTTCGATTCCCAGACCGGGCGTTGTGAGTGTTTATTGAGCGAAAACACCTAAAGCTCCACGAGGCTCCGGCAGGGGATGGTGGCGAACCCTGCTGTACTCTTTCACCACAACTTTCTCTCACTCTTACTTCCTGTTTCTGTTGTGCCTGTAATTCAAAGGGTCAGCCTTGTCACACTGTGTCACGCTGAATATCCCCGAGAACTATGTTAAGGGTACACGTGTCTGTGGAGTGCTCAGCCACTTGCACGTTAATTTCACGAGCAGGCTGTTCCGTTGAACAGATCAACTGGAACCCTCGACGTCGTAAGCGACGGAGTGCCAACAACAAAAAAATACAGAGGTGGGTACCGTTAATCGAAAAGTTAATTTCGTTAATCGTTAATCCGTTAATTCTTTGAAAATGTAACGGAAGTTAACGTTAATCCGTTAACGTTAACTTTTATTGAAAAAAGCATAACTACAGATTAATATCCCACCGAATTTGTTGCCTCATAACTTCCAGAAAAATCGATACTTTTTAATGAAACTTTCACTATTTAATTGCTTATATCCTGTAGATTAAGTATTTGTTAGAAAACGTGTATGAGGACTTGTGGCGAGGTGTTTCGGAAAATTCACAGGACCCAACATTTTCCCCTTCATAACTTTCTGGAAAATAGACATTTTTAAATAAAATTTTATACAAATGCCTTTCAAGTGGTGTAAATTACAATTACAAAGAAATCTGTAGGCAAAATATTTGGAAGGGGGTAGGGGAGGAGTTTCTGGAAAACGGAATTTCGGATCAGACGGCCCACATAAGTTGGAATTTCTCCGTTTTGATGGAGATTTTTTCCAATGTTTTTCACTGAAGTCTTCAGAATGATGGAAGGCACCTTTTCACGAAAAAAAAAAGGAATTTCTCTTCCGCCACCCCTCACCACCCCAGTCCAATACGATTTTGGCCGTTTCTTTTTCACTACTTAATTAAAACCCGTGAGAAAAAGATTTTTGGTTTTAAAACAATTTGTTAATTATTTTAGAGGAAAATTTATGATCTAAGGGAGATCTAGCTGTTGTTTCTAGCACATCCCAAAACCTCCCTCCTCGTTTCTTTCTCACTAACACATCTATTGATATTTTTCGATATCTTTCTCCCCATAAACAAATTTTATGGAATGATGTCAAAGTAGTTTCAACCGAGTGAGGCCTTATTATGTGTGTTTGTGTAAGAAAACACCTAAAACATCTCTAGTTTCATATTAATCTGTCAAATGTAATGCTTATTAGTTCACATTATTTTGAGTTATTCAGGTTCAAGCGGGGTGTCCACAATATTTGCTTGTAACTTTGTAAATTTTTTACATACAGATTTGAAATTTTATCAGTGGATGCTTTATATACCACTGGTTTATAGTTACGTAATCTTAGCTGATCTTGCTGAGTAAGTTTCACTTTTATGGGCAGGTAAATTTAATTATCAGGTGTAAAAGCAAAAACATTAAGGATAAACACTAAAATTAAAATTCTTAATGCATCTTACCTGTTTGATTTGTTACTAAAATTATACCAGATGTCAACCGACAAAAATTTTGCCACTTTTCAAGATGAGGTACATCAATTTGAATTAATTAAAATACAAGTATAATCGGTACATGATTTTATTCTTTCGGTAAATATTTCGTACCTCGGTGTGGAATAATTATTTTTTCATAGATTTTTCGGGTGCATTCAACGAATCTGACCTCCTAGCCCACCGCAAGCCACTTTTTTCCAGAAAAGAAAGGTGGGAGGGGTGGTGGGGACCTCGAAGTTTCCCACCAAGGTAGTTTTGTTTCACTGGTCTTTTTTCTTTTCCAGGTTATTTTGCATGCTTTCAGCGAATGTGACATCGAAGTGACGGTCTTTAGTTGACCGTCATCGATGACAGACGGGCATCTACTATGATCACGACCTTCAAGGCTCAGGTATCCACTGCGAAATCGTTGAAATCATTTTCGAGCGGACCACCAACTGGTCATTTCCTCACCAAACATTTCGTTGATATCGCAAGCAGTTTCGGTTGCTTTACGTCCATTTTTGAAGTTGAATAGCAAAATTGCTGGAATATCGCGCTTTGAAAGTTCCATTTCAGATGATTGTAACAACTATTTCTTTATTGCCCTCAGGGGGTCAAACATAGAGGGGACGATACAAATGAGGGAAGGGCCAATAAAACGAATGATTCTACAAAAGAGGAATAGTTAAAAATTTAAGTTAAGAGTTTATATAAATCGGATGATAACAAATAATAACGCATACAATGAAGTGGGGAACGGGTTTCGCTTCGACCCCGCAAGTCCTGGGCCACCACTATAACCTTTTGTATAAACTTATGGATATACTATGCGGGTTCATTTATTCTCAACAAACTCGCTACAGCCTCCCACCTTTTCGATATACATCAGGTGACAGGCATTGTCTCTCCACCCTTATTTTCCTCTTCAAGAGGAAATTAACCAGTCCAAAGCTAAAGATGAAGATGCCTGTCATGATTCCGTTCACGCGGGTCTTCCATACCAATTCTTTCGCCATAGCGACCTCAGTGAGAAAACAAGCCTTGCTTTCTTTGTTAAAAGAGGAAAGAGGAACAATCTTTACAATCGACCCGGAAGACTCTTCCCAGCCGTGACTGAAGGTGTTCAACGTAAACCCACATTTCAGAAATTTTGGTGCATTGCGCAGAAGCGTGTAGAACGGTTTCTCTGTCCTGCTCGTATCTTAGGCACGTGAGTGCGCAAGGGGAACCATGCCTTGCGAGTTTATCGTGAACTGGTAAGGCTCCTCGGTGACACTACCAGGCCAGGGATCCTTGGAAGTTATCCAAGGGTCTTGGCCCGAATGTCCTTCGAAACAGGCTGGCTAGATGATCATCATCGAAGCCTAGAGTCTCACCCAGGCGTCGTCACACTAAGCCTCTACCAACCCTCTATAGAAAGACTAGGTGGAACCCACGCCGCTGGCGTTGCCCGCATGACAGAGAAGCTTGCCTCTCCGCTTGCCAAGAACCCAACTTTAGTCTACACTTCATCCAAGGTCCTAGTTCACTCAAACTAGTAAGCTCAGGAAGTAACGACCGAACGAACGGAGAGCACACCTGTTCACCATCCAGGTAGAACCACAGATGCCTCAGCCTCAGCGCATGTCTGCGCATCAACAACCAAGGCATCCCTAGCTCACCCTTTCACAAGTGCTGGCAGTAGACAGAGCGCTTCACAATGAAGCCTCTAGCACCCACTGCCAGGTGGTAATACTCGACAGTCCATCCCTATTCTCTGCACTCTTCGATTAATTTTTCGTACCTCTTCTCATTCCGTTGCTCTGCATTAGCGATGTTCTCTTCCCATGGCACTGTCAGCCCTAGCAAAATTCCAATTCTCTGTCCTGTGTTCCATAAGATTACGTCCGGTCTTTTTGTCGTTTTTATGAGTGGAAATATTTACAGTCTTTCCAAATCCGTGACCAGCTCCCAGTATCCCTTCCATCTTTCGTCTTATAGCATAAAGCTATATATTTAACGGTAAAGGTATATATGTGGATCGGTTTCTGGTTTGATACAAAAATCTTACCTTCTTCAGCACATCTTAACCCTTTGAAATACCAATTCTCTCTCTCCCCTCTCCCCATCTCCTCCTCTCCCCTCCCCTCTCTCCCCTATCTCCCCTCTCCCTCTCTCTCCTCTCCCCCTCTCTCTCTATAAATAGAGAAACAAAAACAAAATATTCATCAGATGAACGTTTATGTATAAACATAGATATTTATATATTTACAGAACAGATTTACATTGAGTACAAAAGATACAGAAAATAACACAAACGTATATATGTACGTATACATACGTACATACATACATATATACATACATACATACATACATGCATACATACATACATACATATATATACATACATACATACATACATACATACATACATACATACATGCATACATACATACATACATACATACATACATACATACATACATACATACATACATACATACACACGCACATACAAGGGAAATAACCTGTCGTTGTTGTTTTTTGTCGTCTCATTAAAACTAATTTCATACCTGCTCACAAAGCACTGACCAGAGAAATGGATCCAGAAGTATCTTCCATTTTTTCCTTGTCGACGACCTGAAACTGTATGAGCCAAGTATCGATGAAATAAAAAAGAAAAAAGAAACAAACATTTGTTGAGAATAAAACGTAGAAAAGTTGTGCCCTCCTCTGAAAGCCTAAAAATGAATAGCTTGACAATACAAACACTACAGTCAGGTGATAATTATAGGTATCTTGGACAAGATGAGAATGTCAGATATGATGGGTCCATATGTAAGGAGAGGACCAGGAATGAATACTTCATGAGAGTAAACACAATATGGTCATCAGGACACTCGGCTTACTACAAGTACATTACCCACAACACCTTTTCATTATATGTCCTCACGCCTACGTTTGGTCTTCTCAACTGATCAATGGGATTGATTTTCGAACTTGCAAGCTGCTCTGTGTTACAGGAAATTTCAACATTAATGGAGATGTAGACAAGCTGTGCAAGACCAGACTGAAGACATCGACCACATCATTGACAACTGGGAGAGAATGTCTTCTAGATATTGTCTTCCCATGAGTGTCTACCCGCTTGAAATGAGAGTTAAAATCCTCATTTGGACCACCAAAAAATTTACACTGAAAAATACCAAATTAAATCATATACGAGCAAGTGGATCGAAAAAAATCTCTCACATAGCGTAAAACTATATATCAAGTCATCCCATAAGTTCCGACCGAATTTTGAATAAAGAAAACAAGTGATCAAATGTTATATTTAATTGAAATTTAATCATCCATGTACTTTCCCTGATTATCTATGACATCCTTCCATATATTTACAAGCGTTTTAATCCCATCAATGTAAAACTCTTTTGGTTTCAAAGTGAAGAACTCTGAAATGTCAGTTTCGACCTCCTCCAAGCTTGCAAAAGTTATGTCCCCCAAATGATTCTGTAAACTACGAAACAAATGGTAGTCTGAAGGAGCAAGGTCGGGAGAATAAGGTGGATGAGGAATTTTTTCCCAACCATGCTCTTCGATCTTCTGTGATGTGATCTTTGCAGTGTGGGGTCGCGCATTATCCTGATGAAACATCACTCCTTTTCGATTCACTGAAGTGGGTTTTTTTATTCAAAGCTTAGTTCAAACACTCTAATTGCTGACAGTAGATTTGAGCATTGGTTGTTGCATTAGGTGGTAACAATTCAAAGTGAATTACTCCTTTGCAATCCTACCAGATAGAGAGAAGAACCTTTTTTCCATGAAGTTCCCTTCTCGGTTGTGGCTGAGCTTTTTCCCTTTTACTAAGCCACTGTTTACGACGTTTAACATTTCGATAGAAGATCCATTTTTCGTCACCAGTCACAAGTCTATCCAAAAGGGTGAAATGAGTTCGCGAGAATGAATAGAAGAGCAGATGTCAACTCGGGATTTGCGGTTGCTTTCGGACAATTCATGAGGCATCCATTTTCCAAGTTTAGGAATCTTTCCAAGTTGTTAAAGACGACGATGAACTAAGCTTTATTGCCAACTGTTCAACTGATAATGCAGGATTTTCTTCAAGTAATGCCTCAAGGAGCTTATCATCAAACTCAACTGGATGTCCTGTTCGATCTTCATCTTCAAGGCTGCAATCTCCCCTTCTGAATTTTGCAAACCATCTTCTGCAAGTTCTTTCATCCAAGCATTCTTTCCCATAAATTGAGTGAATGTTTCGAGACGCTTCGGCTGCAGAGTTTCCTTTTTTGTACTCATAAAGCACTTAGACACCTCCATGTTAGAAAGGGTTTTAATCAAAGAAATTTTAATTCTATTATTCTGTAAAATAATATTTAATTAGTTTAAATATACATATTTGTGTACATTTAAACTAATAATTTTTAATTCCATTAGATATTCTAAAATACTATTAAATTTCATTCAATTTTAAAAAAGGTAAAATTGGATAGAACATATGGGATGACCTGATATTTAATGGTACAGGTATATATGTGGACCAGTTTCTGGTTTGATACAAAAATCTTACCTGGGGCAGGATAACAAGAAAGAAAAAAACCCAAAGACGAAGTTGACCGTATTACAAGCGATGGAACAAAAGAATATTGGTCGAACATAAAGATTTAAGCAGCCACCAAGTTGAAACACATCCATGCGGATATTATTCAAGGAAACATAGATATATGTATGTGAGTATCTATCTGTGTCTATTTATCTACGTATCAGTCTAATAGTTTAAAAATCTGTTTTACCATATATAGGAGCAAACATATTTGCGCGCGCACGCGCGCACATTCAAACACGAACTCACGCACACACCTTTATACAATCATTTATCCTGTTCAACTTTACGTTATACATGAAAGACACTTGCTACAATGAACAAAATGAATCACGTAGAAAACAACTATTGAAAAGCATATTCATACACAATGTTTTGTTATCTTATTCACTAACGCAATGCAGTAATATATATATATATATATATATATATATATATATATATATATATATATATATATATATATATATATATATATATATATATATATATATATATATATATATACCGGAGTAAGCACATGAAATGTGCAACAAGGTGGAAAAAAGAGTACTCAAATACCAGAGGTAGAGTATATATATATATATATATGGGAGAATTTACGAAAAAAAACAACAACAGACGAGGACAGGTGATGTAAACAACAAAAGGATGTATTAGTTTAACGCTCGGGAATAGAGAAAGTCTTTAACGTTTCGAGCTACGCTCTTCAACAGAAAGAATATATATATTTACGCACACACACACACACACACACACATATATAGATAGATATAGATATAGATATGGATATATCTAGATATATAGACGTACACACACATATACACGCACTCATTCACATATATACTTATATATATATTCGTATATATATATATATGTGTGTGCGTGTGCGTGTGCGTGTGTGTGTGTGTATGCATATGTATATACATATATACACACACATATATATATATATATATATATATATATATATATATATATATATATATATATATATATATATATATGCATATATACATAAATACACGCACACACACACACACACATGTATATATGTGTGTGTATATATAATAAACTAGACCCGTTAGGACATTTCCAGGGATTAGGGGAGTTGCTGGTTAGAGTTTCGTTGTCCTTGCACAAACGGTCTAGGAGGAGTTAACGAATATAAAAACGTAACGGACAGAGGCTTACAAACCACATGGTTCCAGGTTCATTCCCACTATGTGGCACCTTGAGCAAGTGTCTTTTACTATAGCCTCGGGCCGACCAAAGCCTTGTGAGTGGATTTGGTGGACGGAAACTGAAAGAAGTTCGTCGTATATATATATATATATATATATATATATATATATATATATGTATGTATGTATGTATGCATGTATGTATGTATGTATGTATGTATGTATGTATGTGTTTGTGTGTTTGTGTGTCTGTGTTTGTCCCCCCAACATCGCTTGACAACCGATGGTGGTGTGTTTACGTTCCCGAAATTTAGCGGTTCGGCAAAAGAGACCGAAAGAATAAGTTCTAAGCTTACAAATAATAAGTCCTGGGGTCGATTTGCTTGACTAAAGGCGGTGCTCCAGCATGGTCGCAGGCAAATGACTGAAACAAGTAAAAGAGTAGAAGGGAGTAATATATATATATATATATATATATTTATATTTATATTTATATATATACTAGCAGAGACACCCGGCATTGCTCGGGATTAAAATGGCATAGTTTGTATATAATATATTACAGTTATGTTGAAACAGGTAATATGGGAAAGTGCAGCATTGACAATAAAATATTTGTGGAGTAAATGGTGGGTTAATTCGACTAAGCAACATGCTATGCGTCTGTTTGGAGTATTTCAGGCCCTAACCTGTGGGGGTTATGTGATCTTTAAACGCACCGGAAGCTGTAAGTGGATATACTCTCTTTTGCAGCAGTCAGCGTTGTGTCTAACACGACCCATCATCTGAAACGTCGACACCTCCTTCGGATTTTTTGTCCTACATCATCACTCATAGAGTAAATTTAAAAGAACTGTGGTTGTTCATTTGTGGGTAACAGGGAACCAATGAGGTGATAGACTTGCCCTTGAACTTTGACGTCGTCGTAAATTCATGTTTATCTATCTTCTTAGATGCACCAATCGATGTCATTTTGCAGAGTTGTATTGTCTGATATTGTTCAGAAAATTCTTTGACTGGATGGAAATACCTTCTAGAGGATCCATAAGAGGTTGAGGAGCTTGTAGTGTTGGCAATACTACCTGACCGCCTGAGCAGCACATACCGTTTGTTTTATTTGAAAATTTTAAAGCTCTACAGAAAAGACAATTTGTGTTTAGCACATCAATTTGGACAGAGTTATTATTTTTATAAGAATTGGATGGATCATATCAGAAAACAGCTTCAGGAATTGTGAAGAACGAATTTGTATGTAGTCTATTTCTGAGAGCTATTCTATTGGACTTCTGTCTAATAATTAAAACGTTGATTTAATGATCCAGCATTAAGTGCTGCAACATGCATTTGCTGATCTTGAGAAAATCTCATCTAGCTTCTCTCTTCAAGCTCTCGCCTTCGGTTTTCTACAATCCTCCTTGCTTTATACTTGTTTCTGGAGAGATAAGGTCTTTTCTTTTGTGGCATATTTTTCCCAATATTGTAAACAAAAATTATGAACATAGAAAGAAATTATACATTAATCCTTATTTTTGTAAGCAGTCGTATCCGAAAAAATTTTATTTGAAGAGACAGAAATTGAAAGAAGCGAATGTGAAAAGAACAGAGAAAGAAAGTGAAAGAGTTATGTACGTCTATATGAAATGAACGTGTGTGTGTGTGTGTGTGTGTGTGTGTGTGTGTGTGTGTGTGTGTGAGTGTGTGTGTGTGAGTGTGTGTGTGTGTGTGTGTGTGTGCGTGCGTGCGTCCTTGCGCGTGTCTATATGAGAAAGAAAGATGCTGAGAAAGAGAGATAGAGTGAGTGAGTGAAGGTGTCTGTCGTGATGATTGATGTCTTTTAAGGTACACACACACATAGAAAATGTGACGTCATCATATAAAAGTTTTACGAAAGTTGATTTGGGGAAAAGATTATGTTAAATTTTTGAATGGCAAAAATGTCAATGGAAATTAAGTTTAATTTGTAGCCAAAATAGTACAGAATCTTTTGATATCCCATACGTCAAAATCTGTAACTCGGCTTTGGAAAGCATAAGAAATATATAATATATAGGGTAGTATCTCACATAACAATACAGACGTAATACTGAAATAGTGTAAGAGATAACAGATTGCTCTGGGCTCGCATTAGGCAAGAAGCTGGAAATATTTTGGGCCCATGACACTGCATAGACCTTGGCTTTTCTATTTGACACCTGTTGCTTTAAGTATTATGTATGTATGTATGCATGTATGTATAAGCCAATGAAGCAGACCTCTACATGGTAGCTAAACCTGTTAGAAATAGCAGCCAAATTTCCCTAAAAACGCCCTACTGTCTTAATCCGACAATTCTCTAAAGATTAAGATTATTAACCCCACAGAGAGGGGAAAGAAGAGAGACAGTTTTGTCATCCTGTAC
This sequence comes from Octopus bimaculoides, assembly GCF_046866305.1. Classification (NCBI taxonomy): domain Eukaryota; kingdom Metazoa; phylum Mollusca; class Cephalopoda; order Octopoda; family Octopodidae; genus Octopus; species Octopus bimaculoides. Next base: position 16,943,001 of record NC_142951.1, on the reverse strand, counting down.
TCCCCTTGTTGCTTGCGAAATGGTATGTGCCGGCTGTCTGAGCAACTGGTTGTTTTAATGGCGGAACAAACGGGACATAAAGATTACAAAAATAGCGATTCTCACTATGAAACTAACAATTTTGAAAATCTCCATGTTTAAAATTTCAGCGCGATCGAATGAACAATACTCGAGTTATAAGCGTACAGACAGACAGACAGAACAGATTATATATACATACATACATACATACATACATACATACATATATATATATATATATATATATACTTTATTTAAAAGCAGCAGAAATATAACAAAAAAACCGTTACTCTGAGTTTCACGTTTTTGTTATATTTCTGCTGCTTTTAAATAAAGCATATTACTCTACCTCTGGTATTTGAGTACTCTTTTTTCCACCTTGTTGCACATTTCATGTGCTTACTCCGGTATATATATATATATATATATATATATATATATATATATATATATATATATATATATATATATATATATATATATATATATATATATATATATATATATATATATATATATATATATATATATATATATATATATATATATATATATATATATATATATATATATATATATATACAAAGAGAGAGAGAGAGAGAGAGACGCAGGAGTGGCTGTATGGTAAGTAGCTTGCGTACCAACCACATGGTTCCGGGTTCAATCCCATTGCGTGGCACTTTGGGCAGCACGAAATTTTGGGAATCTACTTTCATGAGCGGAGATTCGTTTTGGTGATATGGTCATGTCCACTTTTAAACAGGGGAACGATATATACATACATACACTCACACACAACTTATACGCTCCACCCATAGCTAACATCAATCCATGAGAAATAACTTTTCTTTTCCTCTCGGAAAAATATTTTTCTTTATTCTTGTTTCAGTAATTAGACTGCGGACATCCTGAGGCGTTGTTTTGAAGAATTTTAGCCGAAAACATCGTGACCAGTACTTATACAGTACTTATACAGATACATCCTAAGCTCATACACTCACACAACACAAACGCACACAGACTACCATCACCATCCCAACCTACCACCACTACTCCACCACCATTCTATCCCTATCTTTACCCAACAAGACTATACGACGCAGTCTCACTAAAAAAGATTCCACACAGTTGCTCGATATGCTAGAAATAGCAACCGAAAATAATTGGTTACTGACGTCAGGAATGTTGTGTGCCTAGGAAAATCAATGCGATGGTTCCCAAAGGAATAAATTCAAATGTGGTCAGCACCATTTCACAACCACGAAACACAGAAGTTACCAACTTACATGGGTAATATTAGAAAGCAATAATGTGACGAGAGGAAAATATCTCAAGGAAGAAGTCCTTTGTTTAAAATACACACCCAGTACGTTCATATAAAAAAAACTTCGATCAACTGAGGTTACCAATGTAATTAGAAGACAAAACTCCTTTTATGGATGCTTAAATTCTGAAAACAATAAGCGAGGGAAGTAATTTCAATAAGATAGCTAATCGAAGTGTTTGATAAAGATAGACAATGCAGCTTGAGTGAATGTGGTGTCTGAAGGATGGCGCAAGACTAAGCGTGATCAATATAGTATATTTATATTAACATCAGTTATGAGTATGAGCAATATGGTAAAGGAATATACCTCAAAGAAGGTTCTATACACTAAAATCATATACAGAAGGATTTCACATATGTAATAAAGTGAGTCGAAAAATTTCGATCAACTGAAATTATTCAAACAATCAGTAGACGAAAGATACCGTTAAGAAAGTTTATAATTTGAAAACAAAAAATAAATAAAAACAAGATACATAACTCTATTAAGATCGGTTGATCGAAGTAAACAAGATGCTAACTTTTAGGAATAAACCGAATTTCAACAAAATCAAAGACAGATTAAAACTGTCACCTAAACTACCACATTACCTTCTAGAATATTGCATTGCTCCACTTCCAACTTCCATGCAACCACATTGTCTCAATATCGGATTTCCACTCTACCACACTTTTATATTACCACGCTACAATAAAAGACATTTCAATAGTACAGAATTGTCACTCTACTACCTGTCACACTATCACAATACGATTCTATCTCACAGCCACATTATAGTCGGATTGTGATTAGTTATTTAAATACAGTAGTAGAACATCGCAGTACGAGTGCACTATCGTACGAGTAATTTGCTGTACGAGCCGAGGATCGTGCGAATTTCTGTCTTGAAGTACGAGCGGAAATCTGCAGTACGAGCGAGTTTCATACAAGTGACCGTTAGTCAGCGCTGAGCTCGCACACGCTCTCCCAACAAGCGCAGTCTCCGCTCACTCAGTTCACGTGTTTATCTCGTGCCAGCATCCCTGTTATATTTTTTCCAGTGTTTTTGCTTAGTTTTGTGCATTTTTTAATTATTTTATAATAATTAGCCAAGGGTCCTAAGAAGATTAGTGCAAAGGACAGTGCTGAGAAGAAAAAAAAAGCTGATTTGGATAGAATTGAAGAAGGAACTCATTGATAAATATGAGAGAGAAGTGTGTATAGATGATATAGCACGTCAATACGACCGAAGCACGTCGACGATCTGCACCATCCTGGCGAAAAAGGACGAGATCAAGGCCGTTACAACAGCAATGACTGTCTCTAGGCTCTCTAAGCAACGCGCATCTGTTCACAAAAGGTTGGAAAAATTGCTTCTTCTGTAGATCAACGAGAAGCAGCTCGCAGGGGATATGATTACGGAAATCAACATCTGCAAGAAAGCACGAGCGGTGTATGGGAATCTCTTGAAGCAGAACCCTGGAACATCGACAGAGGAGACATCAGCAGACGCATTGCAGTTGATTCGATAATTTCAAGAAGAGGCCTGGTGTTCATAACGTCGTCAGGTATGGAGAAGCAGTGAGTTCTGACACTAAGGTAGCTGAAGATTTCGTGCGTGAATTCCGTCAGCTCATCACAGCCGAGGGGTACATCGCACAACAGGTATTCAACTGTGATGAAACTGGCCTTTTTTTGATAAATATGCCCAGAAGAACCTATGTAGTTGCAGAGGAGAAGAAAATGCCAGGTTACAAGCCTATGAAAGATAGGTTAACTCTCGCCCTTTGTGCCAACGCGAGTGGAGACTTGAAGATTAAGCCGTTCCTTGTCTACCATTCCGAAAACCCACTAGCGTTCAAGTTGCACAAAATTCTGAAGGAGAAGCTGCAAGTCATGTGGAGGGCAAAGTTAAAGCCTGGATCACCAGGCAATTCTCCGAGTGGGTCAACCTTGTCATCGGACCAGTAGTGAAAAAGTACCTTCTGGAGAACAGTCTTCCTCTCAAGGCCCTCTTCTTCCTCGACAATACTCCTGCTCACCCTTCTAACCTCGAAGATGGTATCCTAGACGAATTTAAATTTATATAAGTTATGTATCTTTCACGCAACATTACCCCTGTCTTGAAGCCCATGGACCAACAGGTGATTTCTAATTTTAAGAAATTGTACACCAAACACCTGTTTCGCCGGTGCTTTAAAGTCACCAAAAATACAAATCTAATGCTTCGTGAGTTTTAGAAGGAGCACTGCAACATTGTAAACTGCCTGAAAATCATCGTATGGCCTGCAGGGTGTAATGAGGAGAACGCTGAATTCTGCTTGGAGGAAACTGTGACATAGACTCTGTATCCGAAAGAAACTTCGAGAGTTTGAGTCTGAGACACCTGTACTCGAGGAGATAGTGTCTCTTGGCAAGTCCACGAGCCTCGAGGTTGATGATGGGGACATTAACGATATGGTCGAGGACCACTCAGAGGAATTGACGACAGATGAACCCCTGCAGCTTCAGGTGCAGCAGCATTTGGATGCGGTGGAAGAGATTGGTTCCCCGGAGGAGGACAGTGTAGCGGAGAATGCTATCTCTACGAATGACATAAAGGTATTCTTGGCAAAGTGGCAGTATGTTTCTGAATTTGTAGAAAAATATCATCCTGAAAAAGTAGCTACTGGTCGTGCAGCTGCTTTATTTAATGGCACTGCTCTGGCATGTTCGTAACATTATGAAAGGTAGGAAAAAGCAGACTTCTCTTGATACGTTTCTAATGAAACGACCTGCAAATGTAAAAAGTGAAGAAAGTGTGTCCCAAAAGCCTAAATTAAGCGATGTGAGAGAGAAGACGTCAGAAATTGTTCTTCCTGAAGTCTTAATAGAAAGAAATCTCCTTCCAGACAATAATCCTCCTCCACCCCGCTCTATCGTCTTCCTCGCACACAAATCGTCTCACCTTTAAAGTAATTCAGTTAATAAAACCAGTTTACATATTTCTTTTGCATTCTCTTTTTTTAAATTGTCATTTTATTTGTAACTACACCTTTTGTGTTTTAGAACCCATAAAAAAATTATCTTTGGGTGGTTTTTGGGGGCTGGAACTGATTAATTATATTTTAGTTAATTTCAATGGGGAAAATTGATTCGTAAAACGAGTAAATCGTAAAACGAGCTCGGTGATGGAACGAATTAGACTCGTACTGCGAGGTATCACTGTAAGTGTTTTTACTTAACCCACAGACACTTTCTGCAACGCTGTAGCACTAACGTAATTGACTCGTATTCTGACATAAAAATGTGTGGAGATAAACTTCATTTACTTTCAATACAGTAAACATAAGAGCACCACAGCAAACCACAGTACATACCCAAGGCGCACAGAGCTGCGCTCGGTAGTGAAGTGAAAGCACGTTATAAAAATAAAACTACTGAACAATAATAATAATAATAATAATAATAATAATAATAATAATAATAATAATAATAATAATAATAATGATAATAATAATAATAATAATGATAACATTGAAAAATACCTTAGGAATGAGAACCCAAGTTCGAAATTTCCCCAAGACACCTGATGACGGATGGAGGGTATATCAGCCGAAACGTTGTGTTAACAACAAAAAAGATGAGGACAAATATCCGTCAAATGTAAATAATGAAGAATTAATCTATTATCATCTAATGAAGAAATATTTAGCAAACATAAAGACTATTATAACCTAGCACTTAAGAAGGCAGTATATAAATATGAAGTTAAGTATAATAAAAATGACAGCATCAAAACTAATAATATCAAACTTTATCTTGAAACGAATAACGTAGATAATATTAGTGAACCTAAGTCACCTGATGAATTAGCACGCACCAATAAACGTATAACAAAAACTCTCAACAATAGTCATCAACATAACATTAGCAAAAAACACGAAAATCACAACTACAATAAACATACTAATAAACTTAATCAATACGAGCACCACAACCATAACTTTACTAACGGAAAGAATAAAATAAATTTTAGTAATTCCAACCTCACTAACAGCACTAATATTAATAAAACTAAGAATACTGACAACAAGCACCAAAACTGTATAATTATGGATAAAATTAGGAATATTAAGCCAATAAACAGAAAAAATGTAAATAATCTAAGCTCACCAAATTCCTTCAATAGACATAACCTTAGAACTCAAGTTAATAAAGATGGGAATAGAATAGCAAAAAAGAAACCAATACCTTGTGTGAGAATAGCTGACCCCAATCCAAACACAACCCAACATTCCAATAAAACAAACAGCAATAATATACTTGGATCATAATCCCTTTTGCCAAACATCTAAAATCTAACTTTATTAGGTCCATTAGAATGATAATTAATAATAACTTCAAAAATTCTAAATATGCTAAAATATTTAATAATAAAACAATTAGATTTGGATTTTCAGTTTCTCCAAATCTCTTTAGGATAATTTCTTCTTTTAACAACAAGAAACTGGATCTATCCTATAATAAAAGAAAAATCTACGATAACTGTACCTAGTACCTCCAATAATCCTATAATTAACAACTACTATACTGATAATAACCATAACTCCATTTCCCCACCGAAATATAGACATAACACCATAGTACTACCCACTAATTCAAATCGTAATCGTAGAGACACAAATGTCTGTGAAGTAGAGAGAAATTTTAAAATGAAAGAAGTTGTATACCAAGCAACTAATATTACTCGGGACTCCTCTAGATATATATACATGGGTTGCACGAAAATGTTCAGTTATATCGAGAATTTATAATCACAAGTAAAAAC
>NC_142951.1:16911863-16931863 GCF_046866305.1 Octopus bimaculoides | reverse complement strand
TGAAACATATAAGATCTGACATAGTAATTTGGAATAGAGAAGAGAAACTGTACAATTGTGGAAATCAAGGAATGTTAACATAAAGCTAAAGACCAGCGAAAAAGAAAATACGTACGAGGAATCTACAGCTACTCTATCCAGATTACAAGATCAGGTTTATACCTGTAATTACTGGGTTATTGGGGTACTGGGCTATGTAACACACTACCTAAATACCAATCCTCAGAAATTACGCTTCTCAAAATCAGAAAGGAGAAAGCTGATTCCAAGACTACAGATCCTTGGAACTGTGACAATCTGTAAAACTTTCCACAAGTTTATCATTTAAGTAGATATGAACATGTCTAGACATGCAACTACATGCATGAAAATACATATATAAAATAAAACACAAATTTTCACATTTTCACATGCATACATACAAAAATACCCTGTTGATATTGTTTAAATTTCGATGAAGAAGACTTGGATTTAGGTTAGAAACCAGCTCTTTCTCTACCAGTAAAAAATGATGAAATAAAAGTGAATACTCACACACTTACACACACACACACACACACACACACACACACACACACACACACACACACACACACACAAAATTAATATAAACAACAAGTTGCAATGTTTCAACAAAAAGGAGGATTATAATTGTCACTAAATGTGACTAGGGTGTTAAGAAACACCTACATTGCTAGAAATAAGAACTAAAATGCTCTAATACGGTAATTAACAGACATGAAGGAAAACATATACACTAACAGGAACCTGAATCGTCCAAAAGATGCCGATCGAGAATTCTTAATATTGACGTCAGTTTCGGCAATTTCCGTTGCTCGATCGACATTTTTCGAACGATTCATGTTTTATCAACGTGTAGGTGTATCATTTTCCCACGGACTTATAAAACAGTTATTCTTGCAACAAAATTCCTCAACTCAGGTGTTCTCATAAATACACATAATTGGACACATACGCGCGTGCGTACACAGACGCGCGCACGCACGCACACACTAAATATGCGCACTAACCCTATTTCCTTTCCCTATTATCACCCTAACCTATCAGCCAGAAAACCAGTCAATCTTGCCTGAACTTATTACTTAGACACTGAACAAAGAAGCTATTTGCACACATACATACATACATACATACATACATACATATATACATGCATGCATGCATACATACATACGTACATGCATACATACAAGCACACACAAGCACATATACATACATATATATGATATACATGCTATATGTGAGTATATGCATAAATATAGATATAAACAGTTTACGCACATATACATATGCAAACATATATATATGCATGTATATATATATATATAATTTATATAAGGGCATTAACTATATAGTAATGCTTCACGCTTAGAGGGGTTTTTTCACGCTGACTACTTGATAAATTCTTATAAAGATTTTATCCTATATTATATTATATTATATTATATATATATATATATATATATATATATATATATATATATATATATATATATATATATATATATATGTATATATTTATATATTTATATATATATTTATATATATATACATACATATAATATATATATATATATATATATGTGTGTATATTTATATGTATGTATGTATGTGTATATGTATAGATATGATTTTATTACATGTTGGCTACTTGATAAAATTTTATAAAAATTTTATCCTTTACACATACATATGTATATATATGTGTGTGTGAGCGCGTGTGCGTGCGTGTATGTGTATATGAATATATATATATATAAATATGTATATATATATATATATATATATATATATATATATATATTCATATGGACACATTCCCACACACACATACATGCAAGGAGAAACAGGAATATGAATATATGGAGAGAAAGAAAGAATGTTAGACAGAAAGAATGTTAGATAGATAGATAGATAGATAGATAGATAGCTAGATAGGTAGATAAATAGATAGATAGATAGATAGATAGGTAGATAGATAGTTAATGTGTATGAATATTTATGTACACTTATGACACGAATATTTCGTCACGCCCTATGGATTTCATATATTACACAATTGTCACAATTGTTACAAGGGATATTACACACACACGCACGCATACACACACAATGCACACACGCACTCGTACACACACACAGACACACACTCACACAGACACAGACACATACACACACAGACACACACACTCACACACACACAAACAAGCGCTAGTAAACAAACAAGACACACATTATGTATGTGTGCGTTTGTGAGTGTATGCAAGTGTGTGTGTGAGTGTGTGTGTGTGTGTGTGAGTGTGTGTGTGTGTGTGTGAGTGTGTGTGTGTGTGGAAGAGATCATATATATAAAATGCTAAAACGGAAAGCTTGCTTTCAGTATCTGTGGTCCTTCATTTTAGACTAAACACTGTGCTGAGTACAAAATATTTCGAACAAAGTGCTGTTAAGCAGAACCCCTTTCAAGCAAATCTGACTCCAGAAATCTCAACTCGTAAAATTTTTCTTCGCTGTTACAGCAAAATTTGTCACCATATTCCGAATGGTAAAGAAATCGAAAAGAACGCGCTTCGGGTACTCACGAAAATTCACACGTAAATACATGCACACATGCAAAACTTAGACTTATATCGATCAAGCACGTGCACTCACACACACGCAGACTCTCCCCCCTCTCTCATACACACACACAAACACATCTAATGCTAATTGGGTCTGCACAGAAAGGAACGCAGAGAGGTTCAAATACAATATATAAGGAACACTCATATATACATAATATATGCAATTTTACTTGAAGAGTTAATGAGAATCTTATTTCTTGCATAAATGATTGCTGTATTGTAAAAACGTATATATTCACTTTCAGCTTAATGACAATTTTATAATTAACTGTGCTTATATGCCGTTAGTTTTCCTTTGTGAGAGAGAGAGAGAGAGAGAGAGAGAGAGAGAGAGAGAGAGAGAGAGAGAGAGAGAGAGAGAGAGAGAGAGAGAGAGAGAGAGAACAAAAGAAATTTATTGTTGATTCCTAGTGTACAATATGTATATGTGTCATGTGTGTATGTGTGTGCATACTTGGGCCGGCAGATTTTCAGGATATAGCTCCCCAGATCATCACAGATCCTCCTCCATGTTTAACAGTTAGAAGAAGGCAGTCTGGGTCAAATGCTTCTTTTGGCTGTCTCCACACGTATATTCGGCCAGTGGTCAGAAATAAGGTAAAGGATGACTCATCCGAGAAAATAACATTCTTCCACTGTTCTAGAGACCAATTCTGTAGGTTTTTACTCCTCTCTAAACATTTTGCAACGTTTGTGTTTGGAAGTAGGGTTTTTCTGATTGAGACATCTTGTCCACAGACAAACAAACAAACAAACACGACTGAAAACAATATCTCTGCCTTCGCTAAGGTGAAGGTAATAATAATAAATGAACAATTTTATAAAGCCATATTGTGATCAAAAACTTTTATATTACAAATACGTATTTTCAGCTATTTTTTTGTAGGTAATAAATTTATGAATATATAAACTTTGATTTACAGAGCTATTTTTACCTCTGATAAACTAAGTAATTTAGTATTTTGTAATACGAATAATTTTTATATAGATACGAATAAATAAATTAGAACGATTATTATATATAATTATATCTTTTTAAATAACCATACATATATGTATTCACTGTGGCACCTTTTTCGTTTAATATATTTTATAATATGGTGTACTTTCGAGCTTGTAAACATATAATAATTTATAGCATGATATATCTAACGCCTGATTCTAATTTCGTTCGTTCTGAAAAACTTAGTAAAATTAAGATATATTTTTTTACTTATACTTTAGTTTTCCTTTATCTATGAAATAATCTATATATATAAAAATGAGAATGTGTGTCTGTCTGTCTGTCTGTCTGTCTGTCTATCTATCTCTCGGTCTGTCTGTCTGTCTGTCTGTCTGTCTGTCTGTCTGTCTGTCTGTCTGTCTGTCTGTGTGAATCCCTAAAACTCGAGAACTACGCAACCAATTTCATTCAAATTTTACACATGCCTTACTTAGGGTTCCAGTTGTGTTTTAGTCAAAAAAATTATTAACTTTTTGCAGAGTTCGAGCACACGGCAACATAATATCTCCTCCACTATTTAAGTATTACGTGTCAAAAGTGAAACAAAAACACTCATGTCAAATACTTTCACTTTAAAAATGAAACTATTCCACTAACTGAAACAATCACATTTCGATACTGTAGTGACAGATACTTTCACAGAGAGAGAAAGAGAGAAAGAGAGAGACAGAAAAAGAGAGAGAGAGAGAGATGTATATGTATACATATAGATGTATATGTACACCATTTCGATACTGTAATGACAGATACTTTCAGAGAGAGAGAGAGAGAAAGAGAGAAAGAGAGAGAGAGAAAGAGAGAGAGAGAGATGTATATGTATACATATAGATGTACACGTATATGTATATATATATATATATATAGATCTATATGCATACATGTATATGTATACATATGTGTAGATGTATATATATATATATAGATGTACATGTAATATGTACACATATATACATATATACATGCATACAGATATCTATACATATATACACCCATCACACACACATACATATGCACACAAACACACACATTAGTCATTTGTTTTCTTATCCAAAACTACGTCAAAAGTACTGAATGGATCTTTATGAAATTTGGAAATTATATTCTTTGCATAACGGCCATAACTCCCATGAAAATTCATATATTTTTGATGTTGATGAAATTTTAACCCGAACATAACAGATGAGCATTATTTAGAAAATGATGTCACACGTTATCGAGGCTACCATTCTTTCTGGATGTGCAAAAGGGGATGACGTCTTTATTACAAGAATTCCTCTTACTCCATCAGGAGCAGACATTCCTTTTACATTCAGAAGACTACAATTCCCCCTTCGTGTGACTTTTGCCATGTCCATAAACAAATCTCAGGGTCAAACACTGTCTATAGCTGGTCTTCTCTTGGAAGAGCCCTGCTTCTCACATGGACAACTGTATGTTGGCTGCTCAAGAGTGGACAGCAACAAAAAACCTATTTGTATATGCTCCACAAGGGAAAACAAGGAACATAGTTTACAACGAGGTGTTATAATCACAACAGCAAGAAAGTATGTACATGATCACCTTCTTTTACGAAACTTCATTGACTTTCATATATTTATATTGATATACATATATATACGTGTGTTTGGGTGCGTGTGTGTATATACATCTCTATATATAAAGATGATGCGTAGTCTAGACGGCGTTTTTAGATTTCATTATTCTCTTTAACCCGGGCAACGCCGGGTATTTCTGCTAGTCATTAATATAATTATCGTAGCTCTATGTTTTTGTTTATTTTACTTATGAGTTTTTTTCCTCTGATAAACCAAATAAATTGGGATTTTTACTTACTCTTTTACTCTTTTACTTGTTTCAATCATTTGACTGCGGCACTGCCTTTAGTCGAGCAAATCGACCCCAGGACTTATTCTTTGATAGCTTAGTACTTATTCTATCGGTCTCTTTTGCCGAACCGCTAAGTTACGGGGAATAATTATTTAGAATAATGTTTATATCAGTACCAAAAATTCGTCTGTAAAACTACGTAAAACTCTGATGCTTTATTTATATATTATTATATGTTCTTAAAATGGCCAGTGATTATTTTCAATTTAAATACATTTAGATTATTAATTGGAGGTATATAAAAACATTTTATGACCGTTATAGATTTTCTTTTGTTAATTATTCTATCCATTAAAATTTTGTTCTTTCATTGTACTTATCATGTATTTGAATTTTAGCGCTCACGCTCCTATACATAAGTATTTTGAATCAGTAATTGTTTTGCAATTTGGCAACGCTTTACATGGAATTTCTTCTGTCTTTTTTAACCAAGGCTTCGAAGAGGCTTGTATACATAGACAGAAGTTTTTATAAATCAACTAATCTATTTATATACAACAAATTGTTGGCTTTATGTTTTTTTAAAAATTGTTATATTATATTATATTATATTATAATGTAAATAAATTATTGTGGAGGCGCAATGTCCCAGTTAGGGCAGCGGACTCGCGGTCATAGGATCGCGGTTTCGATTCCCAGACCGGGCGTTGTGAGTGTTTATTGAGTGAAAAACACCTAAAGCCCCACGAGGCTCCGGCAGGGGATGGTGGAGAACCCTGCTGTACTCTTTCACCACAACTTTCTCTTACATCCTGTTTCTGTTGTGCCTGTAATTCAAAGGGTCAGCCTTGTCACACTGTGTCACGCTGAATATCTCCGAGAACTACGTTAAGGGTACACGTGTCTGTGGAGTGCTCAGCCACTTGTACGTTAATTTCACGAGCAGGCTGTTCCGTTGATCGGATCAACTGGAACCCTCGACGTCTTAAGCGACGGAGTGCCAACAAACAACACAAATAAATTCTTAGTTTGTCAATTGTATTTCTCTATTTTATTTAATATATATATATATATATATATATATATATATATATATATATATATATATATATATATATATATATATATATATATATATATGAGAATTTGGTTTGAGGTTTGAAATCTCAAAACTAATTCAAATACCAAACTGGAGTGACTTTCTCGCTTTCATAATAGTCCTGATATCGAGGACGATAGTTCTGGGAGATTGTCTGCCATAGATCAGGACCTTCCCGAGGAGTGATTTCGATATTGAAGGATAGAAATCCACCTGACCTGTGGTGACATAACATAAGTTTATTGACCAGATTTTTACTGATTTCCATAATTCCAGTTATCTTCCATAATTCCAATTATTGACAAAAAAAAGTTCGTCGAATCAACTTGCAGATCTGTTATAGATATTTGAGGGCGCACCATTAAGTATTGATATGGGATTCGTATTTTAGCATGCTAAACAAAATTACATTTTGTTCTCCATTTAGTCCATATATCATGTTTATCTTTACCAAATCATAAAAACCAAATATGTGTGAATTATTTGGATGGACAAGTTCAGTAGAGATAACTTTTGTTAAATTCTTGTCGTATATTGACTTATTTTTACTATGAAAAGAAAATGACAATGAGGTACACCTCTTTGCTGTTATTCCAAGGTGGGTGCTCACATGGGCTATTAAGTTTTCCTAAAAACATGATTTGTATCAGGTGCTACCGCCTCTCTTTGAAAACTCGCGCAATTATATCAGGACCATCTACAGCAGTTTGATCTGCATTGAATCCTCTTGTAATTTCTTTTCCACTTCGTATTGCAGCCGTTGGTTTCTCAAAGTTATTTGCAGTAGCCCTTGTATCTTGATAGAGTTTTGTAATATATATTGTACTGCCTGCAAATGTATTTGGAAAGGCTATCGTATTCCAATCCAACAAGCATCGCCTGCAATGGCTGCATTTGTCAGATAATTAAGTAAGTTTACCTGTTGATTGTTTCGAATATTCTTCAAGCGAGCATATTGTACTTTAACGTTTTGGTCTACACAAAACTTTTGGGATAAACAGTGTCCATAACGCAATATATTATCCGATTCAGCTTTCTTCATTATTTGAAAAGAATAAAATTAGAAACATATCACTTTTCTATTGCTTCTTTGATGTACTATACTGAAATGTCATCTATCTGAGCCATCAAGATAAAAAGAATGAATACATCAATGAGAATAGTTAAATATTTTAAGACTTTGAGGACTGTTCTCTACTCGGAACTTTTTTGCCAACGTTCTGTTAGTTTTATGAATTCCTTGTCATTACTAGGTTCTAATACAGCAGTTTCATAGCATGTAAGGCAAGTTATACAATCTGGAATGCTCACCATTTGGCCTTTTGTATACGTAATACAACAGAAATATTTTTAGTATTGTGCCAGTATCCTTTTGTTCTTCATAATCGTAAATGTTATCTTGTAGACAGGATGGCGTATCAGTAAGACTATTTCTTGGTGCTCCAAAAATCTATAAAAACTCTGTGAATTCTGTAAGTGGAAAGACGTCTAGCAGCTGCAACATCGTTTGCTATATACGGTCATAGCATTGTTGAATCACCGAACGTTTTTGCTGAAAAGTTTTGCTTCTGGTGACATAAATATGAATAATTGAGGTAGTTCATCAGGTAAATCTAGTACTTTTGGAGAACGGTTTAAGCCAGTCAATGCGTATTTAGTTATCACATTTGATTTGTCTTAATGTCTCTGTGTTTGAAGTGTTTTTTAATTGTATCTATGTATATAAAAATATTTTGCAGTAAGAAAGGAAAGATGATATCTGTATATATTTATAGATGTCATTGTGCGTATATATGTATACATGCAACACCAACACCGAAGTCCTCAACCACGCCAAGATACCCAATATACTCACCCTACTCCAGCAGCGTCGTCATGCCCATCGCATGCTGGACGAGTGGATCCCAAAAGACCTCCTATATGGCCACTGGCACTGGAGCACGAGGACGGCTTCATCTTCGTTTCAAGGATGTCTGCAAGAGAGATATGAAGTCGCTTGATCTGGACGTCCTGAGATGGGAGGAGGTAGTAAATGATCACCCACACTGGAGACAGATACTGCAAAAGGGGATGAAGCGAAGACCAACAACCGGATTACTAACTCCCACCTTGAAGGGTATGCGTTTGCAATCCAGGAACAGGAAACATCAATCAAATACCTGATGCACGAAAGGGACAAGCATGCAGGAAATGCAGTAACATGTGACAACCGATGCAGACTTTATGGAGTCAACACTGAAGATATCACCCTCATCATAAGCAGTTGTCCGAAAATCACGGTATTATCTAGCGACGAGATATGATGTAGCTAGGACACTCTAATGAAATCCGGCAGAAGGATAATCCTGAAGAAAAAATATCGTAGAAGCCACTCGTAATAAAAAGGAGTACTTCTAAATAAAATGTAATCACAATAGATTGATATAATGATTCGGGATAGAGAAAAGAAACTGTGTACAGCTGTGAAAATCAGCTGCCCAGAGGATGTTAGCATGAAGCTAAAAATCAGTGAAAAAGTGAATATCTACGCTGAACTATTGAGAAGTCTGCAGCTATTCTTTCTAGATTACAAGATCAGGTTTATACCCATAATTATTGGGGTCCTGGGATTTGTAACATACTGCCTAAACTCCAATCTTGAGAAATTAGGCTTCTCAAAACCAGAAAGGGGAAATCTGATTCGAGGACCACAGTTCTAAGTCATCACTAGAACTGTAAAAATCTGTAAAACTTTTCACAAGTTTATCAATTAAATATATATATGAACATGTCTAGACATGCAACTACATGCAAGACAATACATACAACAAAATATACAAATCTGCACGTATACATACATACATACATACATACATACATACATACATACATACATGCAAAAATAACCTGTTGATGTTGTTGAAATTCCAATGAAGGAGCCTTGGATCTAGGTTAGAAACTGGCTCTTTCTCTATTGGTAAGAAATCTTAAAATAAAGCTGAATAATATCATACATACCACACCATATATGCATACATACACTCGTCTGGATAGAACTATTTATCTAACAATGTAATCTCTGACATGTTGAAAGTAAAGTAGGGTTGCCAGTTTTGGAAGACATCTGATCATAATTCTGCTCGTTAAAGTTGATCTGGGGCTAAACAACATCATCAACATTACTATCACTCCATCCCCACCATTAAAAAAAACACCACCATGACAAGAAACCGTAGACATTCCCAAGCGTCCTCCCACACGAAAAAAAAAAAGAAAAGATATACCCCCTGAAAGAGTAGATCAAAAAACCCGTAACATACCAGGACAATCAAAAGCTGAGTGTGTGTTCAGCCAACCGTGTCCGACTTTCGGACACCCGCCCCACACAAGTCAGTAGGGGTTTTTACGTACTACGGTAGTTAGATATATGAAAAGCTGACGTGCGGAACAGAAATACTTAGGCATGTAAGTAAACTGGATGGATTGTACTGAAGCTAACACTAATAGTCGGGCACAACTGGATAGTGAGTTTTGTAGGGGTGGGGACACAACCAGGTGGTTGATGTCAGAAAGGTAACTGTCAAGCGCTAAGTATTATATAGAGTGGGGGAGGCGAGGATATTTAGGGTGTAGTTGTTTAGTGTTGATTTATATATATATATATAATGTATGTAAATTGTATATATTTTTATTCTTGTACTTGTTTCCGTCGTTTGGAGCACCTCCCTGAAGGGTCTTAGTTGAAGCAAATCGACCACAGGACTTATTTTTTCAAGATTAGTACTTCTATCAGTAACTTTTGCCGAACCGTAAAGTTAAGGGGCTTAAACACACCAACACCGGTTGTCAAGCAGTGATAGTGGGGACAAACACAGGCTCAAAGACACACACATAGATATAGCCTCGGGCCGACCAAAGTCTTGTGGGTGGATTTGGTAGACGGAAACTGAAAGAAGCCCGTGTATGTATATGATTGTGTGTCTGTGTTTGTCCCCACCACCATTGCTTGACGACTGATGTTGGTGTGTTTACGTCCACGTAACTTAGCGATTCGGCAAAAGAAACCGATAGAATAAGTACTAGGTTTAAAAAGAATAAGTCCTGGGGTCGATTTGTTCAACCAAAGGCGGTACTCTAGCATGGCCGCAGTGAAATGATCGAAACAAATAAAAGAATAAAAGAATACAGAGCTGAACGTAAGTTCGTTAATCGTTAATTAACGAAGTTAACATTTTCGTTAACGATTTTACTTTTAAGTTAACTTTGAAAATCATTATCAGACTAATTAATTTCCGTTACATTTAGCTTCCGTTAACTCAAGTCTGTTAACCCCCAAAATTCGTAAAAGCATTTAAAAGTTTCTATTGTTTTCAGATTGTCTTAGCACATTTAATATTGTACTCGTCATTCTTTCAATCCTGATATAACGCCACTTATTAATATAAATAACTTGTAGGACCTCGTTTGGCCCTGCTTGGATTTGAAACCAAATTCACCCGCTTGCTGCTTGCAAAGGTAGCGGGAAATTTCTTTATCCTCTCAAGATGGAATAGGGTTTGATGTGTTTCCACTTAATCCGTGACCTCGCTGAGGTGGATGTCAACAGAGAAAATATTGATTTCCATAAAGTGGAAAACATAAATGGAAGGAAAAAGTTGGTGTGAACGCAAATAGCTGTTACGTAATAGCAGGGAATGCTAGAAATAGCAGCCAAATCTGTCCTTTTCTGGAAAAAAGGAGCCGTTTACGTGTGATTTCGGTGTCACGTTTGTTGAAAGCATGCAAAATAACGTGGAAAAGAAAAATAGGTCCGCGAAACTAAACTACCTTGGTGGGAAACTTTGCGGTCACCACCACCTCTCCCACCTTTCTTTTCCGGAAAAAAAGTGGCTTGTAGCGTGTTTGGAGGTCAGATACGCTGAATGCACTCGAAAAATCTATGGAAAAAAATTATTCCACACCAAGGTACGAAATATTTACCGAAAGAATAAAATCTTGTACCGATTATACCTGTATTTTAATCAATTCAAATTAATGTACCTCATCTTGAAAAGTGGCAAAATTTTTGTCGGTTACCATCTGGGATAAATTTAGTAACAAATCAAACAGAATTTTAATTTTAGTGTTTAATGTTATTGCTTTTACACCTGGTAATTAAATTTACCTACCTATAAAAGTCACATTTACTCAGCAAGATCAGCTAAAATTACATAACTATAAACCAGTGGTATATAAAGCATCCACTGACAAAATTTCAAATCTGTATGTAAAAAATTTACAAAGTTACAAGCAAATATTGTGGACACCCCTCTTGAACCAGAATAATTCAAAATAACGTGAACAAATAAGCATTACATTTGACAGATTAATATGAAAACTAGAGATGTTTTTTGGTGTTTTCTTACACAAACACACATAATAAGGCCTCGCTCAGTTGAAACTACTTTGACATCATTCCATGAAATTTGTTTATGGGGAGAAAGATATCGAAAAATATCAATAGATGTGTTAGTGAGAAAGAAACGAGGAGGGAGGTTTTGGGATGTGCTAGAAACAACAGCCAGATCTCCCTTAAATCACACATTTTCCTCTGAAATAATTAACAATTTTCTTTTAGACCCAAAATGTTTCTCTCACTAGTTTCAAGTGCGTAGTGCAAAAAAAGAAAAGAAAAAAGAAACGGCCAAAATCGTTTCGGACTGGGGTGGTGAGGGGATGGCAGGAGTGAAAAAAAATTTCAAAATGTTTTCATTTTTTTTTTTTTTTTGTGAAAAGGTGCCTCACATAATTCTGAAGACTAGTGAAAAACAATGGAAAAAATCTCCGTCATAACGGAGGAATTCCAACTGATCCGAAAGTCCGTTTTCCAGAAACTCCTTCCCCCTGCCCCTTCCAAATATTTTCCCCACAAATTTCTTCGTAATCGCAATCTACACTGTTTGAAAGCTATTTGTATAAGATTCCATTCAAAAATACCCATTTTCCAAAAAGTTATAAGGGGGAAAATAATGGTTCTGTGAATTTTCCGAAACTCCTCCTCCCAATCATCGGAAAATATTTTTTCCAACAAATCCTTACATACACTCAATCTACAGGATATAAGCGATTGTTTGAAGCAACAAAGTCGGTGGGGTATTAAACTGTAGTTATGCCTTTTTCAATTAACGGTGCCTACCTCTGTGTGTGTGTGTATGTGTATATATATATATATATATATATATATATATATATATATATATATATATATATATATATATACATATATATACGACGGGCTTCTTTCAGTTACATATTCCACTCACAAGGCATTGGTCGGTGTGAGGCTATAGTAGAAGACACTTGCCCAAGATGCCACGCAGTGGGACTGAACCTGGAACATTGTAGTTGGAGAGCAAGCTCCTTACCACACAACCACGCATGCGTGTCTGTTTTTCTTACATGCTTCAGTCATTAGACTTCGGACATGCTGGGGCACCACCTTGATCGATCCTAAAATCTAATCAGTTTGTGCCAGTCACGAGGGCAGACATCCCTGAAAGTTTCATCCGAATCCATCCTGCGGTTCTTGAGATATCTTGTCCACAGACAAACAAACAAACAAACAAACGCGACTGAAAACAATACCTCCGCCTTTACTAAGGTGGCGGTAATAATATATATATATATATATATATATATATATATATGTATATATATATATATATATATATATATATATATATATATATATAAAACTTCCTAATATATTTTTACAAAATTGAGAAGATTTTAAAAATTAGAAAATTATAAAATTTTTAAAATTCATAAAAATTTAATAAAATTAAGCTCCTAAAAATACAATAGCGATATATGAATATAGAAAGTGCTAAACATTAAAGAAACCTTCATCGACTATTTTATAAACACTTCAAATTAAACCGCCTATCTATATAAACTTTACGGGAATTAATAATTTATTGTGAAATTTACTCCAATCAATACTAGTATATATTATTATTATTATGTCAAACGTAAGTTAATAATATTTAAAAAGTAAAAAAACCTCTATATATGTTATAAATTTACTGAATAAAACTAGTAAATGAAACTATTTACCATACTTAACAAAGGAAGAATGCTTATCTGCATGTTTACTCCTTTTTTAACCTGTGCAAATGGATGCACCTTCTGTCCTACGCTAAGTATTCTGAGAATAAAATACACTACTTTAAAAAATTATTTAAGACTAATATCATTTAAGAGGTTGAATTCAAGGGGAGATAATAATAAGATACTCTTATAATTGGATCTTTTCTAGTGTTAAAGATTTAGAAATTTATTTTATTTAATATGTGGCCTGTCTAATCCTTTTTAATGCAATATTCTTTAAATTTATTCTTGGTTTTAGATATATCCGTATCTAATACTATTATATTATTCTGTTAACTATCTTTCTCATAATTGTTTAAGAAATTACATACTGGGGGGGGGGGGTATCTTTTCATATATTTTTCATTTTATTATACGTAAAGCTATTTTTGTGTTGGCATTTTCCCCCTCTCATCTGTACTGTTCAGTAATACTTCTTTCGAATGGAGTATTTTCATAAACTCAGTAGTGCATAACAAGCACATTTTATTACCTATTCTATATGACTTAGCTCTACTAATGATATTCCAATTCAGGGTATATTCTATTTTTTCAGATTTCAATTCCCATATATATTTACTTAGACCTGTCAAATTACTTAATTTGGGATTTTCAAAGGATTGATAATGCTGGGAAATTCTTCTTTTAATTTCATTCGCAGTGGATTCAGTAAATTAACAATACAATACAACAAAACTCACATGGAGCGAACACACTTTTAACAGAGCTCAGAATCAAATGATTCGAAAAACAACACTAACGACAACGCCGACGTCCTCTCAACGATTAACCGGAGATGATTTTTAAAATGAAAATATCTGAAATAAACTCGACTGCTCTCTCAAACGAGAAAGCTAAGAATGAACCCGACTGCTCTCAAAAATTATGTAAAAAAACCCCGGACAAATAATCCAGAATCCTTGTCCGGTACCGATCGATTCCAAATCGAATAAGCGTAAGAGAAGAGACAGTCGGTTAAAGAATGTCTGAAGATAGTTATTCAGACATATCATCGTCCGAGGAGGAGTTGCTGGAGGCTATTAAAACAATGACCAAAAGCTGAGAACAGAGAAGAGAAATTTTGCTGATGCAGCAATGTGTAGGGAGACGGAGCTGAATATCGGCGAACTAGGAAGGCATAAAGGAGAAATGACACGAGACGGGTTCGAAGTGAAGCTGAGGCCCCCACAAGAAGTAAAAGACGGAATAAGGGAGAAAACGATAAACTATCGAACCTATTAGATAAATAAAGGGAAAATTGATGTCGTCACGACAGAAAAAGTAGAAAAGGCGTTGAGGCATATTTGGGATGATATAACATACCTGGCCAGAGGCTCCACTTTTGGAACAGTAGAAGTGAGGTTCCGGAATGCAGCAGCAGCAAGGAAACATGCAGCTTCAACAATTCGAAGTGAAGAAGGGGTGCTGTTGCCCACGTATAGAGTCAGGAGAGCGACAAGGATCACAGTGGAAGGAATCCCACCGGAGATTGATGTGACATGGGTGGAAGATGCGGTCCTCTGTGGTAATGAGGACAACATAGTAGTGCTTCAGGCCAAGAAAAAAAAGAGTGCACTAACTGGAGAGGTCAACAACTGGAGATGATAATCCAAGGTTCAAAGGAAACTATAGAAAAAATTACAGAAACAATAACCATGGAAGAAGCAATTATGACTGTCAGGGTGGAAGGAAGAGTTCCACGCTGCTTTAAATGTGGCCTGAAGGGACACATAAGAGCAGATTGTACGTCAAAACCAAGAAAACTAGTGGAAAAGCGACCAGAGAATATGGAAGAGGAGATAGAAAAGACCCACAGAAAGGAAGTAATCGAAAAAGAAAAGGAAGTAGCGGAAATAGAGAAAAATAAATGGGAAAATGTGTCAGGAAGAAAAAGAAAAAAGGCAAGTGAACTAAACTGTAAACCCCATTCCACACCCATCCCACAAACACCCTCTCAGACCCACACACTCCTTGCAGACACTAAGCCTATCCATTCCCATCTGACACAAAAACAAGAGGCAAACACATACAAAGAAACTCAAAACCTCTCCCCCAAGTCAAAAAAGAGAAGGAAAAAGTGTAGGATTTACATGTTGCATAGTGACGAACTGTTAAGGGATTCGGTGGAATGGGACATAAAGTGCATTGGAACTGCGGGGTATGATAACGTGGAGGGGCATCACAGGTGTGTAATACCAAATAAGAAGCAAGAGGAACAAATACAAGAGTATATGGTTGGATTTTGTTTTTGGGAGGTGGACTGCAGCTGGAGCTCATTCCCAGACTTTACGACGTACGATGGGTGGTTGGAGGAAACTGGTATAGATGTGTTAGAGGGGTCAGGATTTAAAAGGTAGAAAATGGGGCCGCCCGTGGCTGGGGCGAGTGGTTCCATTTCCCTTTTATCATATTCATGTTTTCATACATTATAACATTCATTTCTGTTTTTTTATATGTTTTATGTCCCACATGTTTTGTTCTGTCCCCTCTATGTTAGCCCGCATGGGTAATAAAAAAAACAGATCCCAAATCGAATCTGTGCGTGCTATTGGTGATTTGCTGTTGTTTGATTTTTTGTGTGAGGTTTTTGTGCTGCTTTGCAGCGGTTTTTGACGGTGGTGCGTTTACTCCGTGTTGAGGGGAATTAGCTGGACCAAATGGCGAAAAATATGTTCTATTCTGACCTGAGTGGGTCAGAATTGTCATCCTCGGAAAATGAACTGGCAAGGGCTCTCTACAAAATAGATGAAGTTTTGAAGGAGAAGAGCTTTGCAGAAATAACAGAGGTTAAATCATGTGAGGTGGACCTCACGAAAATGTTGAAATATCAGAAAATGGCAACGAAAGCGGGTGGAGAAGCGAAACTGTCGCCACCGCAGAAAATAATGGAAAGAATGGAAAGAAGAACCATTATGTATAAAGTAATTGCAGCAGAAAAAATAAAGTGGAAATTATGGAAATTGAAACGATAGAAAAGGCGTTACGAACTATAACGAAAGACGTAATATTCCTTTCACGAGGCAATAAATTCGGTACAATAGTTGTACAGTTCAAGTCGGAAGAGGCAGCAAAAAGGATGGCTATAAAAACGGTGAAAACTGAGAATGTAGTCCTTCTACCCATGTATCTTGGAAGAAGGACATCCAAAGTCAGAGTAGAAGGAATACCACCGGATATGGAAGCGGCTTGGGTGGCGGCGGCTGTACTCCTCGGAAGTGAGGAAAAGGTGTCCGTTATCCAAGTCACATCAGCTGAAGACGGGACGTGGAAGGGGAAAACATTGCAAATGAACATCCAAAGTGAGAAAGAAACACTAGAAAAATTGGCAGAGACAATAACCATAGGCGACATAAGTCTGAGAGTGTGGGTGGAGGGCAGAATCCCTCGCTGTTATAAATGTGGTCTGAAGGGCCACATTAGAGCGAATTGCCTTCCACCGAACAAAGAAGCAGAAGAGTGGAATACACAGGAGATACTAAAAAACAAACAGGAAAAAATAGAGAAGACAGAAGAAAACGAAGAAAGGGAATGGAAAGCGAGTAAAAGTTCAAAAAGAAAAAGGAAGAATGTAGGCTTCTCACATGCAGAACCCCAACCCACCCAAAGCCCACCTACACCCTCTTCGTCCCACCCTCCCCCTGCAGACAACCCATTCCCCACCAACACGAAAACAAAAAACAGAAGGAAAACACACACAATGTGTTAGAAACTTCCCCTCCCACTGATTGTTATGCATGTTTGGTTTACTATGAGGCAGAGAAAGAACTGCATGAGATAGTGGAGAAATGGAAAGACACAGTCCATGTGGACGTTAACGATGACGAGCTTGGAGAAATCACAGTAATGCTAATAACTGAAAAACATTTGAACGAAATTAAAAAATTCGAGGACTTTATGGTATGGAAGGTGAATTACAAAATGGAGAATTTACCGAAAGACAGAATACGAAGAACTGAAATTACAATACGGTATAGATATTGTGAAGGACAGGCAAAAAGGCAAGTAAGTGATGTTACTTGATGGGGCAGGTAACATCACTTCCATTTCTCATTTTTTCATTCTTACATATTAACATTCGTTATTTTAGTTTTTCTTCTGATTTCATCTTCTTTTTATATTTTTATTTCCCCGAGTTTGTGTTTGTCGCGTTTGTATTGTCTCTATGTGTTGTAATGTTTGATGGAAGATTCTTTGTTTTATCTTTTATAGGCAATAAAAAAATCGATCCCAAAATCTAATCAGTTCGTGTCAGTTACGAGGCCAAACATCCCTGGAAGTTTCAATCGAATCCATCCTGCGGTTCTTTAGATATTTTGCCCACGAACAAACAAACAAACAGACAAACGCAACTGAAAACAATACATCCGCCTTAGGGAAGTTAATTGTCTTATCTGAAATACTTGTAATAATATATTTTTTATAGGCGCAGGAGTGGTTGTGTGCTAAGTAGCTTGCTTACCAACCACATGGTTCCAGGTTCAGTCCCACTGCATGGCACCTTGGGCCAGTGTCTTCTGCTATAGCCTCGGGCCGACCAAAGACCTGTAAGTGGATTTGGTAGACGGAAACTGAAAGAAGCCCTTCGTATATATATATATATATATATATATATATATATATATATATATATATATATATATAAATATATATATATATATGTGTGTGTGTTTGTGTGTCTGTGTTTGTCCCCCCACCCACCACCAAATAAAAGAATAAAGGAATACCCTAGAAATATATATATATATATATATATATATATATATATATATATATATATATATATATATTGGGCCTTCCCATAAATAATGCGTTTTTCTATATACTTCTTTAAGTTTTCAAAATTAAGATAAACAAAGTTCTTTTTTAATCTAAAATAAACTCTGTTTCATTTTCTACAAAGCTTTTCCGTCTATCTGCTAGACTTGCAAGGCCCCTCTTCCAAAATTCACTTGTCCAAGATAAAATAATACTCCTCCAGTACTGTTCTGACCTCGTCTACATAATTCATATTTTTCTCGTCCAAATGATTTTGAGGACTGTGGAATAAATGATAATCATATGGGACAATGTCCGGCGGATATCGTTTCTCATTCAAGCTGCTCCAGCCTTTGGAATGTCATCCTCGCTGTAAGTGACCGAGCATTATTCTGATGGAAGAACACTTTTCGTCTTGAAACCAAAGATGGTCGTTTTTCTTCTAGCGCTGATTTGAATGACTGTTTGAATGACTAAAACCATGCTTCTCGGCTAGTTCTTCATCAGTTACGATGGGAATTTGTTCCACTAGGGTTTGCAGGACGTCCTTGTCGAACTCTACAGATCTTCTAGCACAAGGCTCGTCTTCTAGGCTGTAGTTTCTGGCTCGGAGTTTCTGGAACTACCGTTGACACTGGCTTTCGCTTTTTGTCCGATCCCCATATCTACCTATCTATCTAGGGTGGGTAAAATTCCCGAGATCCACGGACTAGTTCTCTCCAGCAGTCTTTGTCCCTCATCATCGCTGCCATGTCCTGTGTCTCCCAGAGACTAGTATCATCCTCGGTTTCCCTCTTCTAGCGTGTTCGTGTAGGGTTCCCTACAGAATCACTGAGTGCTGTATCAACTCTGAATGATGATGAGCATGTCCAGCTAACCTCAGTCTCCTCTGTGTTATTTTCGAGCTAACTATTGGGAGGCTCTCGTACAGCTCTGAGTTCTTCATCCTCAGTGTATACTGATTAATGTTCAGAGCCATCCTCAGCATTTGAGTGAATTTCTTGGTCAGTGTCCAAGTTCCAAACTCGTGCAATAGCACAAACTCCACTGCAGCAACGAAGAGACGGATCTTCAGGTCTTTACGAAGGTCCAACTTCTATACAGATCTCAAATCGTGGCATGCCGCCCAGGCTTTGCTCTTCCTCTCAACTATATCACCCTCTGTGTTCCCAATCTCTGCTCCCAGATACAGGAAGCCCTCAACTAACTCTAGTGGCTTCTCGCCTACATTCATAATCTTCTCTGGCTTCTTAATGTTGTCTACTAACTACTTCGTCTTAATTTCACTAATTTTCAGCCCCATATACTACATTAATATTCCTCGCACGTTGTTGCTTTTATTGAACTCATAAAGCAAAATATGCCGAATATGCTCCTTTGTTACTTCCATTATAACTTTGAAAAAAATAACTGTTAAAATCGAACTGCACTCTTCAAAACTTGCACTAAGAATAAGGATAAGGTAAAATTACTACCTGCTTTTATAGCAAGTTGATGCAGGTAGCTTATCCCTTACCCCTCCGACTTTTAGTTCATGCAATTGAAAAACCCGTCACAAATCCAC
>NC_142951.1:16891863-16906863 GCF_046866305.1 Octopus bimaculoides | reverse complement strand
GTAAATCTCATCCTCAATTTATCGTAGTAACACAACAGCATTCGTTGAACATCTTCCGGAATCCAAAAGAAGTCCATAGCTGCTTGAATTAGTGCGTGTGGATCAGATACATTTGTATTGGCAAGATCTAACCATACGATGTACAGGTTTTTCTTCAGATGGCAAACGCATGTTCTATGCATCCAATAAATACATTTCTTCCCATAAATACATTTATATCCTATAAAAGCTAAAATTTGAAAAAAATATGATTCATTTGCAATCCCACCCCACCCCCGATTGTTTCTGTTTATAATTTAAAATACTGGAGAGCCTGAGAAGATCATTGCTGGCATTTATTCACAGCGATTTAAAAAGAGTTAGGTAAACGATAATACATTTTAATAGCATAATTTTCTGTTACAAAATGCTTTTTATTACGCACGGCTTCGCTTTATTGAGATGGGGATAAAAATCTAGATTACAATTTTTTTATTGCTTATATTCCACGCGTGTGTTTCTTCGGCATCATGTGTTGAATGAGAGAAAAATATCGAAAAAACATTGATACACGTGAGAGAGAAAACGGAGGATGGTTTGGGTTGTGCTAGAAACAACTGTCAAAGCTACTTTTGAATTGTTCACTTTTTCCTCTGAAAAATATTTACAATTTTTTTTTTTTTTTTACCGAAAAGGCTCTTCACATGGTTTTTAAGTTTTAAAAATGGCCAAAATCGGTCCGGATAGTTATTATTATAAGGCTTATAGCGTTCCAAACAGCCTTAACAACAAAATATGTCTTACTTTTTTTTTACAAAAATTATACCGGTATATTAAAAAATTTTCATTCAATAAATAATGCTTTTTAACATTACGTATAGAGAATAAACAGTGGATTTTGCAAATAGCGAATTAAAACTTGAAATGAAAACATCAAAACAGAGAGTGAGACTTTGCAAATAGAAACGGAATACTCCGTAGCTAATGCAACAAATATTTAAATTGGTGAAAAATTGGAGTTCAAAAGTTCAATAAACTTCAGAAATCGAAATTATAGGAAATTTCTTGGAACAGACGGTTAAGCCTTTAATAATTGCTTTCTTTTAGTAACTGTCACATACCTAATCGATAAGCAGCTTTCTCCACTATAATATAGATTTGGTATTATACACACGCACACACGCACACAGACACACACACACACACACACATATATATATATATAGTGGTTAGGGCAGCGGACTCGCGGTCGGAGGATGGCGGTTTCGATTCCCAGACCGGGCGTTGTGAGTGTTTATTGAGCGAAAACACCTAAGCTTCACGAGGCTCCGGCAGGGGTGGGAGTGCGACCCCTGTTGTACTCTTTCGCCCCAACTTTCTCTCACTCTTTCTTCCTGTTTCTTGAGTAACGCTGTGATGGACTGGCGTCTCGTCCAGCTGGCGGGGGGGGGGGGGAAGACATACGCCATAGAAACCGGGAAACCGGGCCCATGAGCCTGGCTAGGCTTTGAAAGGGTGACGTTTATCGTTTATATATATATATATATATATATATATATATATATATACATACATGCACACACGCACGCATGCACACACACGCTTACATACATACATACATACATACATACATACATACATACATACATACATACATACATACATACATACACACACATACATACACGCATGAACCACATTTGGATGTTCAGTTTAATATATGTATACAGATGTTTTATTGTCAATGAGATATACATAGCATTTGAAATTTCTAGCTAATGCTATTTGAAGAGTAATTACGTAACAAAACAAAAGAATGGTAAAATTTGCTGTATTTTTAATTCCATGTTACACACGTTTCATTACAAGATAGGAGTTATAAAGGTATGCACGTAGAAAAATGTATAGAATCTCCTACCCGTAATTCTACAGACAAAGATTTTAAAGAATACAAACTTGCACTGGATGCTGCTGCAAATTATAGTATTAACCATTAATCAGGCGTTTATTGAGTTTGAATTGATGAGATATAATAATCTTAAGAGAGTGAGAAGGAGATAGAGAAACTACACATATACACATACATATGGATATACATATGCATTTACATCTACACCCATTCACACACACACACACATATATACATATACAGATACATACATATATATATATATATATATATACATAACTGACCGCTAGCTCCCAAAGTTTCTTTATTCTCTCTCTGTTTATTTCATCGTGTTCCTTTCTATTGAAGAGCGCAGACTCGAAACATAAAAGACTTTCTCACCTTCCCGAGCGTTAAACTAATACACCTGTATGTTGTTTATACACCTGTTTTCGTCTTTTGTTTTTCTGTAAATTTCAACTATGTATATATATATATATATATATATATATATATATATATATATATATATATATATATATATATATATATATATATATATATATATATATATATATATATATATATATATGCATGCATATTATATACACTAGCAGAAATACCAGGCGTTGACTGGGTTAAAGAAAATAATGAAATCTAAAAATGCCCTTTAGATCTGTAACATGAAACATAGACTACGCAAGTCTTACCTCCTAGTAGCTGAGATACCAACTTTATACGTTAATAACCCGGCGTTTCCCAGGTTATTGAAAATAATGAAATTTAAGTATGCATTTTAAATCTCTAAGTAAAATGAAACATGGATTATGCAGTTCTCAACAGTAATTAGCTGAAGTACGAACTATTAATGTCAAAAACATGTTTTATCCGATGTTCTCACTGTTAAAATTGTTTTAAAATCCAGGTCGGTCTTTGTCTTTGTAATCACCTTCAATTGTCAGTACTTATTTGAAACACGTTGAACCTGAAAATGCATAAATTTGAGAAGAACCGGCTGGCGGGCGCCCTCTTCCTGTTAATAAGTACATTTAACGAAAATTCGATCAGATGACGTGAGTATAAAGAAATGCATTGACGCAAATCCGGAAATCAATCACAGTTTAATTATCTAGAGCTTCTAAATATACGATGTTTTGAGTGTGCCCTTTAATCTTTAATTGGTGTATAAATGAAAAGATTTTGTGAACTTCCAACTCACGAACATCCTTGCCCATGAGAGAAGCAAGGTGAAGTCCAACAACCTTGAGTGACTGTCCCTGAGACTTGTTTATCGACATAGCAAAACTTAGTTTCACTGGGAACTGTAACCGTTTAAATTCAAAGGGAGGTCATATGGGATAAACGGGATCTGTGGAATGAAGACATTCTCACCCTTATAATTGTTGCCTCTAGGACATGGGGTCGCATCGCTTTCACCACCAGTCTGGTGCCATTGTGCAGACGAGGTGGATCCAGATTCCCGAGCAGCATGATTGGGGCCCCCCTTTTTAAGTGTTAAGTGGTGAGGTAGCATCCCAAATGACTGTGGAGAGTTCAGGAACTCAGTTGGAAAAACAACAGCCTGTTTCTGATCAATGGGAGTGTCGAGGGATTTGAAAGACTGTTCTTGTCCGAACAACAGTTGCAAACGATCCCAGTTGATTTTGTTGACAGCATCCGAATATACGAAACTTTTTGAGAAAAGCGTTTTAGGAGTGGGTGGGGAGGATTTTCGGAATATTCACCGGAGCCCACTTCAATTCGTCTTAACTTTCAGGAAAATTGATATTTTTTAATGAAATTGTCGACAAATATATGTTGGGCTATGTAGATTCCAAGCATTTAGGATTTGGGGGGAAAACAATTGGGGGTTATTTTTAAGAAATGTTCCCCACTGGGCAGGGAGGTCGAAACAAGTTGTCCATATTTGTTCCAATTTCTCTGCTTTGTGCGTTTGTGCATCCGTATATAATCCTTAACCCTAGTCGTAAAATTTCGGGGGGAAAATGGAAAAGTTAAGGAGGGGGTGTATTGAAAAGTCTAAAAGTAAATATTTTTGCATATTCAGAATCTCCTTTGGAGACAAGGTCGGAATCCGTAGAAAAAAAGAAAAAAGCATAAAGGGGTGGCATGCTTATTCTCAGTGTCCTCGCACGCGCGCACACACACACACACACACACACACACACACACACACACACACACACACACACACACACACACACACACACACATATATATATATATATATGATGAAAAAAGTTCAAATGGGGAATTAATCCATTCAGTATCATGTTTATTATAGAGATTATGTAACAAATTATTCTTTACACTTCTGTATTTAACTGTGCATGTATATTCTTTATTTTTGTTTTGGTGTCTTCTGCCTTTCTGTTAGAACCGTTTACCTGTGAATTTACTTGAAGTGAAAAAAAAATCGTATGCAACAGATAAGTCGTCTTAATAATATATAATTGTGTACCAGGCATTTAGCTGTTATTTTTAGCATCAGTTTTCTTTTGAGGGTTTCACTTACCTTCTTTGCTTGTTGCTTCAGTAGAAATCTACAGATGCATTTTCGCACAAAACAGAGAAAATGTAATAAATATGGACGACTGTTCCGAAACACCCTCGAGTGAGGAACAGTTCTCAAAAATAACTCGCAACTGTTTTCCCCCCAAATTCCTATATGCTCTGAATCTACATAGTCTGAGGTATATTTTTAGACAATTTCATTAAAAAGTATACATTTTCCTGAAAGTTAAGCGAATTGAAGTGGACTCCGGTGAATTTTCCGAAAATCTCCCCCTCCCCCCCTCAAAACACTTCTCCCGAACGTTTTGTGTACATAAGTACTCCTACACAGACTACACATCTATATTTATGTATATATGCATACATATATAAACATACACACGCACACACACACATATATATATATATATATATATACTCTTATTTATATACACTCACATACACAAACACACATATATATGCATATATATGTGTGCGTGTTTACATATACAGTTAGTAGAGACGGCCTGTTCAAAATCCTTGTCAAGATTAGCTGTCCTTCAAGATACCTCAGGATTGTCCAATCATTTCTCGCGGACATGAAAGGCATCGTTCAATTTGATAACTCTTTTTCGGAGGTATTCAACATACGTAGCAGTGTGAAGCAGGGCTGTGTGCCTTCCCCCACCCTGTTTGGCATCTTCTTTGAAGTCATGCTGAAACATGCATTTGGGACATCAACTGATAGTGTTTACCACCACACCATATCAAGCGCCAAACTGTTTAGTCTGTCGAAGATAAAAGCAAAATCCAGAGTACGCCAGGTATTCGTCAGAGAAATTATGTTCGCGGACGACGCAGCACTGACCGCGTACTCTGAAGAGCAAATGCAGCACCTCGTGGACAAACTGTCAAAGGCCTGTCAGGGATTCAGCCTGACTATCAGTCTGAAGAAGACCCAAGTAGTGGGCCAAAGTTTCAAGCACCGCCACCCCTCACCACTATCACCATCACCAACTACAAGCAGGAGGTAATCCATCAATTCACCTATCTCGGCTCTACCATCGCTGATTACCTCTCCCTGGACCCTGAGATCATCAGGTAAATCGGACAAGCATCCTCCACAATTACCAGGCTCACAGAGTCTGGGAGAACAAATAAACTGGCTGCTAACACCAAGATTGCTGGCTATAAGGCGTGCGTCTCCAGGAGGATCCTCAAAGACCTCCCGTATGGGGAGTTGGCTCCCGGCCCAAGAGCAAGAGGACGACCTCATTTCCGTTTCAAAAATGTCACTTGATCTGGACGTCCTCAATGAAGTCGTTTGATCTGGACGTCCTGAGATGGGAGGAGATTGCAAATGATAGCCCACACTGGAGACAAATACTGCGAAAGGGGATGAAGTGAGCAGAAGCAAAACAGGAACTTGCCACCACAAAAAAGTGCACTCGACGGATGGAAAAACCAGTAACGCCAGCAGAGAGTTCCTTTAAATGCAGTTGTTGTATGTATGCGTGACTGCCACTCCCGTGTGGGCCTGTACAGCCACAATAGACGCTGCACTGCCATCACAATTTCTACGGACGCAGATCCTCTTGAGACTGACGGATGCATACTACTACTACTACTACTACTACTACTACTACTACTACTACTACTACTACTACTGGGTGTATCAGCAAAATTGTCCAAATTTTAGATTCAACTTCGAACCTTTGTATCTCAAGAATGCTTGAAGATAATTAATGGAATTATCAGAGGTTTTTCTAACACTATTGAGCAAGACAATACGCTGATTACTCTCCAAGTTCATCAGAAGTATCGTGATGAAGTTTATCATTGGCGAAAATGGCGTTTTCATAAATAATTAACTATAGTTCAAAACTGGGAGCTTCTAAAGGATTGGAATAAAGACGAATGGAAACAGAGACAATTCTGGCCGAAATCCTAAATGTTTAGCATCAAGAATTGTTCTTCTTTTGGTAAAAAAAACTTCCTCATCCCTCTTCCTGACCGCACCACAAGTTTTCTTAATGAATTAATTCTTCATCAATATCCTCATTTCACGTCTTACTAATGAAGTTTTTGAGGGTTTGCCGTTTCAGTAGATTTGGGAAGTAGGATAGTTTTCCCTTCCGTGAGCCATTCAGGCATTGTCTCTGGCTCTGCTAGTCTACTTGTCTAATTACAATTTACAAAGCCTTTACTGCAGGGAATGAGCAAGCATCTGGAAGGAAACAACCTGTTTCTAGAGGAGCAGAAGGGATGCTGCAAGGACTCACACGGCTGTATAGATCAGCCATAACTGAAGACAGCAGGAGAAAGAAGAAGGGTCTAAGCATGGCCTGGATAGATTACCGAAAGGCTTTTAATGGTATTCTCCACACATGGATCCTAGAAACACTAGCCATGAACAAGGAGCACCAAGAATCATAAAAATATAAAATATTCCATGAATAAATGGCAGACAGTGTTACAGCTCCAGACAAAAGAGGTAGTCATAAATACCAAAGCCATCCCTATTAGAAGAGAAATATTCCAGGGAGACACGCTCTCTCCACTCTTTTTCTGCTTGGCACTGACACCTTTATCTGACATGCTAAACAGAACTGGATGTGGATACAATTGTACCAGCAAAACAATCAGCCACCTCTTATATATGGATGATCTAAAACTGTACGCTGGAAACATTACTACAGACAGTACATAGATTTACCAAAGAAATAAACATGAAATTTGGCTTAGAAAAATGTGCCAATGCAACATCACACTAGAGTAGCAACATCACACTAGATAAAACAAATGAAATAAGAGGATTAGATCAAAGCCAGACATACAAATACTTAGGAATCAATGAACTAAAAATGATACAACACACACAAATGAAAGAAGATAAGAAAAGAATACTATAAACGAGTTAGACTAAAACTGAAAACAGAGCTCAATGCGAAAAATAAGATAATAGGTATCAACATTCTAGCCGTCTCGGTTAGAAGTGACAGCTACAATATTCTTAACTGTACTCTAAATGAACTAATCAAAATAGACAGGAAAACAAAGAACTACCAGGCCAACATATTAAAGAACGGCAGCTCCCCATTATGTCGTATATGCCAACAACAAAATGAGACCATCGATCATGTTGTCTCCATGTGCAGTCTGCTTGCGCCTACAGAGTATCTCAACAGGCATGATAGAGCTGCACAATATATTCACTGGGTAATATGCAAAAACCTGGACTTGCCCCATGATAAAAACTGGTGGGAACACAAACCACCCCCAGTACTTGAAAATGATCACATTGCACTCTGGAACTTCACCATTCAAACTGACAGAAAGATAGACGCAAATAGGCCAGACATCATACTGAAAGACTTCAGACAAAAATCATGCCTCCTCATTGATATGACTGTCCCAATCGAAATAAATTTATCTGTCAAGACCTACCAAAAACTGAGCAAATATAAAGATCTTGAAATAGAAATTAGCAAAATGTGGAATCTGAAGACGAAAACAATACCTATTGTCATAGGTGCCCTGGGAATGACAGCGAAACGGGCTGGTTACTACCTAGCTCAGATACCAGGAAACTCCAAAATGGCTGAAGTACAAAAGATAGTGCTCATGGGAACTGCCCATATCCTACGTAAAATACTGTCTATGTGATCTCAAATTTTAAAGCAAACACATAATTTTCTTATGGTTTCTTAAACATTCACTTGAACAAAACTGTACAAATCCAAATATATGGTACCCTAGGCATAACATCTAAATGAACTTCTAACTTGTTGTCTCTTGAGGTCTCTGGGTGAGACTTGGATCCAACTTGTACAAATGCAAAACAAAAGTCAAACATAAAATAATAATAATAATAATAATGATCACTTGTATTTGCCACCAGGGTGAAGGATGAGGGGACAATACAAAGACAGAGAAGTACATGGAACAAATAGGGGCTGCAATAAGGGTGGAGCACTTGCAGAAAACAGCACTGCTTGGAGCCGTTCCAATATTCCGGAAGGTGCTCGAAAAGTAAGAGGTGTTACCTTAGTTCACTGGTAGTGAACAGCTGATACTGTAGTACGTCTCCAGCGTTAAAAGCTGTGCAAAGGCAGTAATAATAATAATAACAACAACAACAACAACAACAACAACAACAACAATAATAATAATAATAAATTTAAGGTGGAATACTTGCGCAGACCGAGACTGATCCTTAAGTCGAAATTAAACGGATAGAATAAGATTGAAGCTATCAACACCAGGGCGGTTTCACTCCTTAGATATAGAGCCGGGGTAATCACATGTACAGTAGACGAACTAAACAGCTTAGACACAAAGACAAAGAAGTTCCTCACTAGATATTGGATACTCCACACAAAATGTGACACAGACAGACAAGAAAAAGAGGGGAAGAAGACTGATTGGATGCGAACACAGCATTAGAGCAGAAGAAAACAACATAGCATAATATGTAAAAAAAAATTCCACAGAACCGCTACTATTGGAAGTAAGAAGGTCAGGCTTGTGTACGTTGGAAGATTGCAAAGATAAAGCACAGTACAAGCACTTGAGAATGAATGAAACTGAAAATAGCTGGATACAGAAAAGAATACATGGACAATTTCATAGAGATGTTGAAGATAAGACAGGCAGAGAAAAAGATGGTTATGGATGACTAAAAGTGATTGAAAATCGGAAACAGAGGCTCCAATCTGTGCTGCCTAAGAGCAAGCATTAAGAACCAATTACATCAAATACAGAATAGATAACACATCGAAAGTGATAAGTGCAGAATTTGTGGACAAAATGGTGAGACTACATGGCATATTACCAGCCAATGTACGCCACTAGCCCAGAAAGAATATAAGAAACGTCATGACATTATAGCAAGGTTTGTCCATTGGACACTTTGCAACAAATATGGACCTGTCGGAGCAAAAAAGTGGTACGAACATAAACCCGAAGGCATCATCGAAAATGCTAATGCAAAGATCCTATGGGATTTTATGATTCAGTGAGATAGAGAATAAGAAACCAGGCATAGTCTTAATTGAGAAAGTAAGCAAATGGTACTGGATCATATAGCATCCCAACTGACAAAGTATGCAATAAGGGAGAAAGAAAGGTCGATAGATATAAGAGGTTAGCTTGGGCGGTTAAGCAGTTGTGGTCGCTGAAAGAGGTGGTAGTGGTACCAATAATTGTCGGAGCCCTGGGAACAGTGTGTAAAAATCTAGAGAAATACACGGAACAAATAGGAGTACTTGCAGAAAATAGCACTGCCTGGAACCGCTCTAATACTCCGGATAGCGCTCGAAAAATAAGGGGTGTTACCTAAGTTCACTGGTACTGAACAGCTGATGCCATAGTACATTTCCAGCGTAAGGAGATATGCAAAGGTATAATAATAATAATAATAATAATAATAATAATAATAATAATAATAATAATAATAATAATAATAATAATAATAATAATAATAACAACAGCAACAACAACAAACAAAATGAAACCATTGATCATGTTTTTTCCATGTGCAGTCTTCTTGTGCCTACGGAGTATCTCAACAGGCATGATAGAGCTGCACAGTATATTCACTGGGTGTATATATACGACATATACGACATGAATATATTTATAAAAAGATATTAAACTATATGAAACGAAGGCATTTCTCTTCCACATTTTATATTTGTTTTCCACATATTTTCAACTATATATATATACTTATATAGGCACAGGTGTGGATGTGCGGTGAGAAACTTGCTTCCCAACAACATGGTTCCGGATTCAGTCGACCTTGTGCAAGTGTCTTCTACTACACTGTGTCCCACATTATTAGACAAATCAAGCTTCTCTCAATAAATAAATGTATATTCGTTCAAAACTAGTTGTTTCCCCACTGACTGTTGGCAACACCTATCTGCGCACATTCTGTTAAAATAAATCGGATCTGCGCAGACGAAAATAAGCGGCGGCCATTATCGTGTAGCAGCAACATTTTTGCTGTCCCAAATTATCAGGCAGGTGCCCAATGTAAGTCATCTTACCTCGAATGAGAAATCTCCCATCGTGTCAGAGCTTGGAAAAGGTAAAACAACCATAGAAATGTCAAAAATATTGGGAAGAGATCACCGAACAGTGAAGAAATTTGTGCAGTCTCCTGTTTCTGTCCGGTCGAGGGTAGATAAGGGTAAGTCGAGGGTTGCTTCGAATCGTACTATGTCACGTGTGAAAAGCGAAGTTGTGCGGAAAGCATGTCTGACAAGTAGAGAAGTCTTCAGACGTTGTGACAGGGAAGACGTATTGAAAATTACCAGGAGTCGCTTCTTGAAGCAGGTAGACAGGAATGTTAAACCTGTTACAAGGCCCCCTCTGAAAGTTGTTCATGAGCAGAAGTGACTGAAATGGGCCGCAGAATACATTAAGACAGATTGTTCAACAGTTCTATTCACTGACGAATGCCGTGCTACCCTTGATGGGACACATGGCTGAAGTAAAGGTTGGGTGTCAATCAGCGGGAACCATCTTCATCGTTTGAGATGCCAACAGGGAGGAGGTGGAGTCATATTTAGGGCTGGCATCGTTGGTAGTATGATAGTCGGGGCATGGAAAGTCCCAGATAGCATTAGGATGATATCGAGAACATGTTACCTTCCAAAAGGATAATTTCCAACCATGGTTCAAAAAGCAAAAACCTTCATTCAAGAGAAAGTTGGTCTTCAAGCAAGATAATACCCCGTCTCATGCAGCGAAGAATTCTAAGGAATATTTGCAGCAAATATGGTTCTCAGGAGGTCGTTTAATGGAGTGGCCACCTTGTTCCCCTGACTTAAACCCGATCGAGAACCTATAGAGTGTCCTGAAGAGGCGCGTTTACCAAGATGGAAGGCAGTTTTCAAGTAAAGTTGCCCTCTGGGATGCTATTGTAGATGCTGCTCAATGTATGACACAAGAAGATATCATCACCATGACAAATTCAATGGATCAGCGCGTAAGGGAAGTTATTGCATGTGGAGGATCATACAACAAACATTAGGAGCTGTATGATATCATAATCCCATGATTATTTTCATTCGAACGTATTATTATGTTTACCATTAAGTCCTTTATCTATAGTTTTTTTTTTAAACCTTTACTGTTGAATTAAATAAATGTTTGTTCTGACACAGTTATCATTTTTATTATATTTGCCTAATAATTCGTGACGGTGAAAATGTTGCCCAATCACAAAAATGGGCGCCGTTTGTTGACGTCTGCTCAGATCCGATTTATTTTAACAGAATGCGCGCAGATAGGTATTGCCAACAGCCAGTAAGAAATCAACTGGTTTTGAATGAATATACAGTTATTTATTGAGAGAAGATTAATTTTCCTAATAATGTGGGACGCAGTGTATAGCCTCGGGCTAACCAAAGCCTTCTGAGTGGATTTGATTGACGGAAACTGAAAGAAGCCTGTTGTATATATATATATATATGTGTGTGTGTGTGTGTGTGTGTGTGTGTGTGTGGGTGTGTGTGTGTGTGTGTGCGTGTGTGTGTGGTCAGACTCTGCATAAGGAGTAGACAACCACCATATGTATGTATGTATGTATGTATGTATGTATGTATGCATGTATGTGTGTATGTATGTAAAGTCCTGAGGTCAATTTCTGCGACTGCAAACCTTTTAATGCGGTGCTCCAGCATAGACGCAGTCAAATGAGTGAAACAAGTAACAGAATAACAGAATAACAGAATAACAGAATATACATACATAAACACACACACCAAATAGATGTTGTATTTTCTCTGTTTCTCTCTCATTCACGCCCTCAATATTATATTCTTCCATCCCCTCTAACTTTCCCCTCTATCTCCCAATGTAGCATTAATGCTTAATGCTATAAACAGCAGCAGCATCCAAATGTAAATTTGTATTATTCTTTTAATCTTTTTCTGAACAGTTGTGGATTAGAAATTCTACACATATTTTTTTTCTACGTGTATACCTTTGTGACTCCTAACTTGTAATTAAACAGGTGTAACATAGAATTAAAATTATACCAACTTTTCCAGTTTTCTGTTTTCATATGTTATTACTCTGCAAAGTGAATTCACCAAAAATTTCAATCTCTGTTTATATCACAGTCAAAATAAAACATCTAGATACATACACTGGTTAATATGAACTTGTAGATGTGGTTCATGTGGACATAGCTTGGATTATAAAGCCTTACGTTCCCTATACATTTATGTTTGTATGTTTCATCGCCACTTTACCAGCAGATCATTACTGAAATTATTTATTTATCTAGCTATTCGCTTATTTTAATTTTTATTATTTTTATTTGTTGCTTTCTTAATTGATGCCTTTGATTCCGGTTGAACTAAATTTCTGGCTTACGATCTAATGGTACTTGCCTTTTTTTTTAACTGTGATATAATAACGAAATAATTATAATAGAATCAAATTGAGGTATATGTCTGATTAAGCAGATTCTTTGTGCTGATACTCGAAGAATTACCACTTACCAATATTTTGAAATAATTCTAATACGTTATATTACTTAATATATTTAACTCTACAGAGACTACGTACATATGTATATATATATGCGTGTATACACACGCACACGCGCGCACGCACACGCACACACATACGAGGTAGTGCTGAAAAGTTCCTGGCTTTAAGGGTATCGGGAAAGGGTAGAGCTGTTACCTTTACAAGAGAAGCAGGACTATTATTTAGGAGAAGATATGCAAAAGATCATGATGGTATACAATATATCTTTCTCGTTTTTGCAGATTTAACGCATGGTGCCAGTTCCTATAGTGGATTTTGGTAAAATTGAAGCACGGGCGATCATGAAGTCCCCCTTTTTGAAAAGCAAAAGAGTGACGGAAATCCATGGTGAGCTGAAGTAAGTCTTAAAGGATGGTCGCCCATTCTACTTCATACTGAAAATCTTGATGTCATTTCGTAGTTACAGATGAACTCCGGTTAGGACGGCTAACTTTTGTGAGCACAGAGGACAAAGCCGGTGCTATACAAGTCATGATTTTCGGGGACCGCCGAATTTCAGCTAAATTAATAGCTGAGACTCTGGGGGTTTCCCACGAAAGAGTTGGCCACATGATCCACAACATTCTGAACATGAGAAAACTTTCCGCAAAATGGGTGCCGAAACAGAAACGCCGAGGAAATTGAGCCGTGCTGTACCGTTTTCTTTTTCATTTTTTTTTTCTTTTTTTAGGACAATGCACTAGGACACAGCACATGAAACTCAACGGAAAATACGCGACTTTGGCTTCGAATTGGTAGATCACCCACCTTACTTTTGGTCCCTCTGACTATCAACTCTTTCGATAACTGAAAAGACATCTCAAGGGAACGAAATTTCACTCCGTGATCGCTGCTACAGAGACCTGTTTGGAGGCCCAACATTCCGAGTTCTTTTTACAGACTTTATAAGAACTGAAGGATCACTGCAATAAATGTGAATCTGAGTGGGGAATATGTTGAATAAAATCATAATTAACTGATCCTCCTGTATTTTCTTTTACCCCAAAACCAGGAACTTTTTAGTACTCACCCCGTATTTTTTTAAAACAGATACGACTCCATACAGCAATCCAAAGTACTTTGCCTTTCCCAGCTTATTAATATTTAAGTCAAATACAACCACATGAAACTGCTATACTTTGAATGAATTTCTTTAAAAAGATACTGATAATCTTCAGTTGATCCCAGAAAGTTGATTCCCTCAGAATTATTGTATCCAAGCTATAGAATATGGTTCGATTTAAGCTTTATAAAATGAGCAAAAATATATCAGTAGATAAATCGTCGAAGCCAATCACTTAGAAAATTTATGCGCTCTCATGCAAATTATGATCAGCTAAATTCAAAACTCAAGTGATATATATATATATATATATATATATATATATATGTATACATACATGAAAATATACAAGAAAGAATCGCCCATGTCAAATTTTATATGTATATATATATATATATATATATATATATATATATATATATATATATATATATATATACACACATATATACATATATATAGTTGTTGGCTATGGCAGGTCAAGGCGTTACCGTTGGTTTTACACCCATTATGGGTTATGCTTTTAGCGATATAGTTGATCAGTGAGATCTGCTGCCGCAGACACATGGCAACTCCCTGACCATCCATAACTAACAACCACAAAAAAAGCTATATACAAATTATGTGTGTGTGTGTGTGTGTGTGTGTGTGTGTGTGTGTAAATGAACATATATTGTTTTTGTTGTTAGTCTTAGATCAGCCCTGATCCAGTAGAACTACGAACAAAGGCTTTCCAGCCATACCCATTTCGTCTTTTCCGTATACATAATGTGTGTAGAATACATTATCTAATCTATCTATACTTTTTAAGATGTGATCTCAAGAAAACTTGGCCAGCTATTTAAAGTCTTGATCAGTTTCGAGCTGGGAGAGAAGAAGGTATGAAAGAGAGTTGGTGATAGAGAGAAAAAGAAAGAGAGATAAAGAGTGAGAAAAAAAGAGAGAGAGAGAGAGAGAGAGAGAGAGAGAGAGAGAATGAAAGAAAGAAAGAAAAATGATTGAATGT
>NC_142951.1:16886335-16891363 GCF_046866305.1 Octopus bimaculoides | reverse complement strand
ATAATATTATTATATTATTATTTATTATTATTATTATTATTATTATTAAGGTGGCGAGCTGGCAGAATCGTTAGTAGGCCGGGCTAAATGCTTAGCGGTATTTCGTCTGCCGCTACGGAGTCCGAATTCCGCCGAGGTTGACTTTGCCTTTCATCTTTTCGGGATCGATTAAATAAGCACCAGTTACGCAATGGAATCGATGTAATCGACTTACCCCTCCCCTCAAATTTCAGGCCTTGTACCTATAATAGAAAGGATTATTAAAGGCCGTGAGTTGGCAGAATCGTTAGCGTGCCGGGGCAAAATGCTTAGCGATATTTCGCCGTCGCTACGTTTCTGAGTTCCAAATTCTGTCGAGGTCAACTTAGCCTTTCATCCTTTTGGGGTCGATAAATTAAGTACCAGTTGAGTACTGGAGTCGATGTGATCGATTGTCCCCCCTCCCCACAAAATCCAGGTTGTGTGCCTATAGTAGAAAGGATTATTATTATTATTATCATTATGGAAATTAATGAATAATTGAAATGTTTTCATTGACGATAATTATAACGGGTACATAACGCTTCTAAATGATCTGTTTATGTATGAGTGTGTGTGCATGCGTGTCTGTATGTACCTATATGTATGTTTATGTACGTATAAATTGCATGTGTATATATAGGCGTGTTGAATATTCGAGATACACTCTCTCAAGTTCAAGTGATACTGACTGAGTTATGTTATGTTGTGTAAACTCATGCCAAACGCATATAAAGCTCACGACCACCGCATATCTACACGAATAAAACTAAACGATGACCGTGCTATGCACTATAATTATGATTGTGTAAATCCATGTAATCCTTAATCCCAACAAATCTAAGACCTGATTCGACATAAATGGTCCTCCTGATTAGCAGAGATGCATAGATACGCAACACAGCACATTGAACACGTGAAGTATTTTTTGTTATTATCATGGGGAAGCAGAGTCGTATCGGGAATGTGGGTATGTAACCTTAAACAGATTCTGTTGTTGTTGTTATTGTTGTCAGAATAGAGAACTTGCGACATGCCGGACACACCAATAATGTGTGTGTTTATGTATACATATAATGTACATACATAAATATCCATATATATATGTATATATATATATGTGTGTGTGTGTGTGTGTGTGTATACACGCTCATATATATATTTTATACACACACACACACACACACACACACACACACACACATATAATATATATATATATTATAAGGTTTTTAACTTTTAAATTTTCATATTCAAAAGAGACAGAGACTTCAAACTCGATATATCGATTTATTCACCACTCTATGTTAACATTTCAGTGCCAAACTTATCCAGTGACTGGTCCATTGGATTTAGACATTTGGCACTTCTTTAGGAGTGGTTACCATTCGAACAAAACACGAAAAAACACATACGTAACTATCATTAAATCCTTAGAATCTCGTTAGATTTCATGTAACGGTTGCTACATCCTCTGGAAAATTATTATATATATATATATATATATATATATATTATATATATATATAATAATCAAATGAATAATAACAGACGACGATAGATAAATGTCAGCTCATTACAGCTGTTTTCTTACGCATTTTTAAATATATTACTTCATTACGAAAAACCGTAATCATCCGATGAAACGTAATTTTACAAAGAAAAGAATATCCCAGGCAGGGACGGAGTTGACGTCTGTCTCGGCTAACTATGAAATGGGAGAGATGACCAACAAAGTTGACCGTTGTGGGCATTAGAATATAGTTTGAAAAAGGGTGCAATATGATATCTAAGGTCAGTGACCCGGGTGAGATAGGAGTCTGCTAGACTGGTTCTTTGATAGACTAGGTGATATTTTATTATACTAGGCTTAGAGAAGAGGGTAGTTGGGGGAGGACCGAAAGATAAAGTAAGGATGAAGAATAAAGAAAGTAAAAAGTAAAAGTGAGTTCAAGCACCCGATTCTATTTGAATCCTTATTTATATATATATATATATATATATATATATGTTCACAATTAAGGTTAGTTGAAGTATGTTTGTCACATATTTCAACTAACCTAAATTGTGATTGTGCGTAAATACTGCTTAGTGCCATTACTCCGATCTATCTATCTATCTATCTATCTATCTACTATCTATAACTAGATAAAATGATAAAATGATATATATATATATATATATATTCTATATATATATATATATGTATGTATGTAAATATATATATGTATGTATGTATATATATATATATATGTATATATATATGTATGTATGTATGCTTGCATATAGTGTATATATACAAACATATACTTATGTGAATGTATTTGTGTATATATGTGTGCATGTATGTATGTATATATATATATATATATATATATATATATATATATATATATTTTTTTTTTTTTTTTTTTTTAAATAACGTTGACCACTAACGTGGACAATTAATGTGCTAGAAATAGATCACATCTTGTGTCTATTAAGACCTAAATTGTTCTCAACATGAAATATAGCAGCATACCAAAACGTGAGCGGGCAAGACATTTAAAATCACCTAAAAAGGCATTCTTAAACAGGTACCGGTTACATTACAAATCAGGCTGAAGAGAAATGGACAATCGGTAAGATTTGTTAAATCCGAAACCGGTACCTGTTTAAGAATGCTTTTTTAGGTGATTTTAAACGTCTTGCCAGCTCACGTTTTGGTATACTGCTATATTTCATGTTGAGAACAATTTAGGTCTTAATAGACACAAGATGTGATCTATTTCTAGCACATTAATTGTCCACGTTAGTGGTCAACGTTATTTTTTAAAAATGTACCTTAATCCCCTGAGATTGCAGATACTATTTCTGAATCTCTTTGATTCTTTAGATGTGCTGGCCTCCTGATAATTAATCGATATTAATTAATATATGATTAATTACCAGATTTTATAATAATATATATATATATATATATATATATATATATATATACATGCGTGTGTGCGTCTGCATATATATAAGAAACAAGTAAAAAATAATGGGCGTATATATGTGTGTGTTGTGTGTGTACACGCATATATGTGTGTGGAGGGATATATATATATATATATATATATATATATATATATATATATATATATGCATATGAGAAATGAAACAAGTGTTGGTTAATATGTTGGGTAAGCAATAAATTAATTTACACCCATTAGATCTCTCTGTTTTCTAACTTAATAAAAGTGTCTGATATCTTAAGATATTCTATATGATATATTCATTGAACGATTATTTCTTCAAAATTTAATATATTAAACTAGTGTATCTTAGATAAATATCCATATGAGAGGTTCGTTGTGAATAATACATACATACATATATATATATATATATATATATAAGTATATATATATATATATATATATATATATAAGTTCAAAAAAACAATAACAAAAAAACAACAAAGTGAAGACGTGATACGGATAGTGTTATTGGACGCTCAGGAAAGGAAAGAGAGAGTGTATGACGTTTCGGGCGTAGCCCTTCGTCGGAAAGATGGAAAGTTCGGAGAATGGAAGAACGGAGAAAGAGGAAAATGGTACCGATGCCCACGAGGTTACATTATATCCATGGATTTAAATTTATTTTAAAACTCTTTTTTTAGTTTAAAAAAAAAACAAATTTTAATTT
This sequence comes from Octopus bimaculoides, assembly GCF_046866305.1. Lineage (NCBI taxonomy): Eukaryota > Metazoa > Mollusca > Cephalopoda > Octopoda > Octopodidae > Octopus > Octopus bimaculoides. The sequence continues at coordinate 16,887,673 of NC_142951.1, read as the reverse complement.
TTTTTAACAAATTTTATTTATCCTGTTTTATTCTTTTAATATTTTAATATTTTAATATTAATATTTTTTACCTTTATTCCGGTATTGGGACCATTACACTCTTATCGTTATTTTATTATTACCCTATGGTTATTGGTATTGTTATTTCTGTTATTATTTTGGAAGATTATCGTATTGTGATTTTATTAATATTATTGGTATTGATATTACTGATGTTGATATTATTGATATTGATGTTGCTGATGCTGATGCTGTCACCGTCATCATAATTGTTTTGGTATAACACATTACTATGCAAGTTTACTCTAATCCTCTATAGCTTAGTTTAACTTAATGCTAATTTTAGAAACTTCAACTTTAGTTAAAATTGAAACCCTAACCCTCTTATTAGTTTAAATTTTAAAACCTAAATAATCAGGTCAACCTGAATTTACAACTAATTTTCAACGATTTCAACTTGACATCACCCCATTTGTGACAACATCTCAATATCTATCAGTATTTATATACTGATAATAAGAGTTTTTATGACCTCTACAATAGGAATGAAAATAGTATCTTTTCACTGTCAAACATTAATTCCCCACTATGCTAGATTAAAAACTGAACATTATTGTCTTAGAATGATCAATGTCCATGAAAAGCCCATATCAAATCTCAACACAATGCTAATATGGTAATGGGTGCTGACCCATGTTTGAGACTGTCATTCTTCCAAATTTTGGAATACAATACTCCCACCTCTGCTAAGTGACTCCTGTACTACACCTTTGTAACCTGTCTTCCCCTGTACTCCATTCTACTTGAACATCCCTATCTTCCCCCACCTTACTCACATAATAGCCGTTCCTCCACTGCTCTGCCCGTTATAACCAGAAATGGCTCTGATGAAAGTAGCATTAATTTTCTTTGGTCGTTCAATTGATCAATAGACCACTTGAGTAAACCTATCTGTAATGTACCTATAATGACTACTGGAAACAACTGTAAACCAAATTTTTTCAAATAAAGGAATTATATGTAATGACCATTATTTTAAAACTTGTTTCTTATATGTTACTCTGTGTAAAAACCAGTTTATCTGGAGCCCATTCACGGATTTACAATATAGAAGTGTGCTGAGCCATAATCTGGGAACCTACCAAAAGATTACCTGGAGTTCTTCACTAATCTAAGTAATATTATTAGTCTGGTGTTCCAACAGAGAGCTTGTAAAGTATTTTGCCCGGTTTGATAATACCTCACTATTTGCTCTCTCTCTCTCTCTCTCTCTCTCTCTCTCTCTCTCTCTCTCTCTCTCACTATATATATATATATATATATATATATATATATATA